>NC_048232.1:7028487-7028755 GCF_002007445.2 Ailuropoda melanoleuca | reverse complement strand
AAAGAGAAATCTGCACCTAGACACATCAGAGTCGAACTACAAAACATCACCAAGAGGAAAGTCTGAAAAGCAGCCAGAGGGGGAAAAGAACATTATTTTCAAAGTACAGACAGCGGCTGACTTCTCCGCAGCAATGATGAAACTGGAAGACAGTGGAATAACATCTTCAATGTGCTGAGGAAAAATACATTTTCTCCTTGAAAATGTTGCTCAATCAAATCAAAACCACACTGAGATACCACCTTATGCCAGTTAGAATGGCAAAGAT
>NC_048232.1:7009972-7025219 GCF_002007445.2 Ailuropoda melanoleuca | reverse complement strand
ACGGGAAGAAGAGACGGCTTTGTGACCTGTGAGAACCAGAAGTGGAAACACGCCTGAAAATCAAAGATACTAAGAGGAGGCTACTGGAGGGAAGGACATTTTCTATCTCCTACCTACTTTACAAGAATGATGGGTGGGGACTTACAAAAGGACAAGCAAAGAATTTGTTCCCTTGATTATCACTTTGTTTCAACTTTACTGTTAGCTATTCTGTTGGAAAATGTTTGTTGGAGGTAGCAACTGAACCTATTACCTAAAATGCTTTTTAGGTATTCACGTGATCTAATTGACAATGATCATACAAAATTGAGAATTAGCTTCGTTTGAGTTGTAAGATGGTGTAGTTAATTTGGAAAAGAGATAACTTAAATTAGAGGGTATATTGCAAATCATAAATTCTAAAAGGATTAAATATTTGGTAAAGAAAACATAAAACCATTAAAATACCCCCACAAACGAGTAAACATATCTTTTTAATCTTGGGGGAGAGGAAGATTTTCTAACTATCTCTGCAAAATACCATAAAATATCATAAGCAAAGGCAAAAGACAAAATGGAGGAAAATTATTTGCAATATACATGATAGAGGATTCAGTTCCGATTATATAAAGAGTTCTTTCAAATCAAAACCAAAAAGACTAACATTCTTATTAAAACATGGACAAAGGACACAAGCAGGTGGTAGAGAGTGAAAGAAACAAAAACTGTCCACAGGGGAAAAAAAAAAAAGTTCTACATTCATGGTAATCAAAGACATGACCATGAAAGCAAAAATAAAATACCTTTTTTGATACAGATTAAAAAGATGTCAAGATGGGGGAATGGGAGGGATGGTTGTACAGCACTTCTGAGTGGTTACCAAAACGTTAAAAATGTACTAGTCTTGACCAGCAATTCCATGTGTAGAAATAGATCCTGAGGAAATAACTAGACAACTATGCAAAGATATGGGGTAAAGAATAGCATTGTTTATGATTGCACAAAACCCCCCAAACTACAATGACTATAATTTAAAATACCCCTAAATAGGGGATCGGTTAAATAAATGAAGATAAACAAAATACCACTGTTATCCAAAGAGATGATACACACACACATAAGTGATGTTTACCCCCTAAAAAGTTATGGATAGTATGCATAAGAGAATCCAATTTTTGTAAGAAAAAAAAAAGCAAATAAGAATGTATGAGTGTGTATTTAGAAGTTCAAAAGAATACACACCAAAATGTCCTGAAATTGGCTCTGCATGGTGGGGCTATAGGGGTTGTTTCTTTTTAAAAATTTTTATTTTTTAAATTTTAATTCCAGTATAGTTAATACACAGGGTTATATTAGTTTCGGGTATCTGATAGAGTGGTAGATGTTTGTTTGTTTTTCTTTTGGTTTTATCTGTAAATATCATATGTAACTTGTGTAGTAAAAATTTAAGTTAAAAACACGTGCCACATTATATACATCTCAAATGTTGCTGGGAATTGTGAATGATGGTTTGAACTGCACATTTATGATTTGTCCACTTTTCTGTACATGTTATAGTTTATTTAATAAACTTCTGGGACAACACGATGGCTTGGCTGAAGGTTCTCGCCAAATGCTGACCATGGTCTGGTCACAGAAGTCCCAAGCTAAATTCAAAAGCTGCTCAAATGTATCTCAGCTGAGTGTGTCATCACTAACAGAGACCAGCAAGAAAAGGGTCAAGGGAGGAGAGGAACCCCATAAAGCTATGCTATTCCGGTACACAATTAAAATCATACATTTGAACACCCGTGAGGTACTAAGGTGGGTTCACAGTCTTGGGTCTTTTCTTTTCAAAGGAATACAATGTGCACAGCTGCTTTGTGTCCCAATTTTGTGCGTATCTATCTCCATCACCCACATCAGGCAGTACATTTCTTAGGAGTAAGGTAGGTATCTTGTCTTTCAATTATTTGCAGTATAAAACAGTGTCTGAATACATATTCATCAACTTTAATAAGCCATTAGGCATCGAGAACTCTTAAAAATAATTATTTTACTTTTGAATATTTTTGTCTGTTTAAAAGATTTTAGACTAGGCCAATTTCCTCTTTTCCTTCCTTCCTGTCATAATACGTAAAGACTTCCAAGACTACTGAGATTTCTATTTGCCAGCATGGATTTGGATTCCTCACCTGAGAACTGACCCTCAGATCAAGAATGATGATCACGTCAATTTCAGGATCAAGCACATTTTGAAGGTTTCAATCTATTGTCTGGAAGTGCTTTCAAGTTGCTTTGAGCTCTACCAAACACATAACGAACATTATCTGACTCCAATTGCCTGACTCCAATCCCTTTCATTGCCTTCCGTTTCTCTTAGATTTCTCTCTTACCTATAGGCCTGTGAATGGTGCCCCTGAGAATGGCTTAGCATTAGCTGTACAGCCAATGGGTGTAGAGACTGGCGATCACTTCACGCAGCAGGGACCGAATCTCAGAGACCTACCTGCTCGTACATACCTTATTTTTCAATTTAGACAGATGGCATTTTGATGAAAATCACTCATGATAACAATAATCCTTCCAAAACGCCTGATACTCCTCTCTACTTCAACTGAATTATTCCTCTTAAAGATGTGTGTGTGTGTGTTTCTCATTCAAATTTTCTGAGTGGCAAAAGGAAAAACATTAAAGTGGGTAGTGGTTTTTTTGTTTTGTTTTTTTAAAGATTTTATTTATTTATTTGACAGAGAGAGACAGCCAGAGAGAGAGGGAACACAAGCAGGGAGAGTGGGAGAGGAAGAAGCAGGCTCCTAGCCAAGGAGCCTGATGTGGGGCTCGATCCCAAAATGCCGGGATCACGCCCTGAGCCGAAGGCAGACGCTTAACGACTGCGCCACCCAGGCGCCCCTAAAGTGGGTAGTGTTGATGAGACAAAACATGTCTTAATTTTCTGTTTCCAAGAGATTAGGCTGGTCACAAAAGTGACTAAAGTGACTTGTGTTTTCCTATCCCTTTGCACTTCATGAGAAAATACACAGGAGTCTGAAAAGTTATTTTTGATTTTAGCTGCTAGGTGACTTTTGTGGTAACTGGATACATAGCCTTAAGAACAATCCTTTCATTATCTCTTCAATTTTGCACATTCCAGGAAAAATAAACAGTATACCATAATATAATTTCTCATCGCTTGTGAGATAAATTATCATCACTTACCCTAATTAAGATCATTGGAAAAATAACTTTGAATTCCTAGGGCCTCCAGGGCCAATGTTTACTGTTCCATACTTCTAAACAGTGTTTTGCTGCTCTGTATTTTTCTCTCTGAGGTATCACCTTTTCCCCCTACTTAACGGCATGGCAGGTTCTCCCCCAGCTTTCTGTTGAATAAGCAAGTAGCAGAGAGTAACCAACACCGCCCACAGCTGTGTCCCACAGTGGCTCCATGCTGCTAACGTTACATCTTTTGGAGGATTTGATCAGAGTACCCTAACTGCTATAAACACTGGCGTTATTCATAAAAATGTGTAGAAGGAGGGATTTTCAGTGGGATTTCTTTACCTGTTTCCCCACCACAAAACAGTGAAAGAAATAGAATGGGTCATGGGCTGCTTGGCCTGAAATGCAAACTCACAGCTTGACAAGTCAATGAAGAACCAATCCTCACCTCTCCAGCCACACAGAGCCTCCAAGGTTAGAGGCAAACACAGTGTGGATCTGTCTGCCCAGGGGGTTTAATGATCCTTATTATTCAGCTATTGTGTGCAAACACTATGAAGCTGGTAATCTGAATTCTCAAAGTCAGAATAACTGGCTAGTAACTTGCATACAAAGTTCAAAAGTTGCCTCACAATGGCTCACTTATTCACCCTTAAAAGTGAACAGCCATTTTTAAGTGTAACAGAATAAAGCTGTAGGTAAAAACTATTGTAATCACCTCCAGGAATTTAATGTAAACTTTGGGGCAGTCAAGTTCTTCATTGTCTGGAAGAAAAACCACTTGGATTAAAAAAAGTATATCTACATATACTTCCTTAAGCCACAACTCACTTTTCTTCTTCAGATTTAACATTTTAGTCAATCTCAGAAATACCATGTACCTTTTGAAATACCATAGAAATCAAATTCCTGTGTTGTATTTTAAACTAACTCCTTACAACACATACAAAAAGCCCACTGAGATTTCACTTTCATATTACTGTAAAACTGCATATTTGGGTCACATTGGTTCTATAAAACATCACGGTTTTCTTTTCTTCTTTTCATTGTGAAAGTCCTAGAAATGCTATGCTGGGGGCGCCTGGGTGGCTCAGTTGGTTAAGTGTCTGCTTTCAGCTCAGGTCACGATCCCGGAGTCCCAGGATTGAGTCCTGCCTCAGCTCCCCGTTCCTCCCGCTCCTTCTCTCTCTCTCTCTCAAATAAATAAAATCAGAAAGAAAAGAAGAAAGAAAGAAAGAAAGAAAGAAAGAAAGAAAGAAAGAAAGAAAGAAAGAAAGAAAGAAAGAAAGAAAGAAAAGAAGGAAAGAAAGAAAGAAAGAAAAGAAAGAAAGAAAGAAAGAAAGAAAGAAAGAAAGAAAGAAAGAAAGAAAGAAAGAAGGAAAAAGAAAGAAAGGCTACCCCAAAGTGTGGCAGTCAGCACCCGAGGGCCCCACCTCCTCGTCCTCCTGCACTGTGTGTCCCCTTAGGGGACGGGCTGGCTGACTTGCTGGACCAACAGGGTTCTGTGAAAACAATGGTGGGCAGCATCCATGCTCTGTGAGAAGAGACACTGAAGCTTCTGATTTGCTGTCTCTTGGATCATTTGCTCTGGGCAAGTCAGCTGCTACGTCAGGGGGACCTGGACGCTGCCTTTGGATGAGGCCGACGTGACTGGCAATGGCAGCCTCCTGCCAAGAGCCCAGCCCTGGCGAGGCCCTCACTGCCGCTCTGCACAGTAGCTGGACGCGCGACCTGAGTCAGAACCACCCAGATTCCTGACCCGTCGGAAACTAGGAAGCAACAAATGTTTATTGCTTTAAGTTGCTAAGTTTTAGGGTATTTGGTTATGTGGAAGTAAGAAATATACCAAGTATTTACTTTATCTCATTTAGGTATATAAATAAATATTCAGAATTTAGGGGAAATTATGTTTTAGAGTATCAGTGCTTAAGATGCCAAATTGTAACTGTCATTTCCATATTTCACATTTGATCAAAAGGAACAAATACCCAAAGACAATTATGAGAATCGGTTTTATGTTGATTCTTCAAATCAATCATTACTCCTTATTCTTCTTGATCCTCACAGCTCAACTTTTAGCATTCATATAATTAACACAACTGTAAATGGATTTAATTCCTCAAGCTCATGGCTTGCCTCTTGAATATTTACATCATCTCATAAAACGGATATTTTATCTTGTCATAGCCCAAGAACATATCAAGTAGGAAAAATTTTATCTTTTAATTCAGGCATGACCTATTTGAAAAATGAAACAAATTGCATGAAGTAATTAGAGGAAAATATAGCCATTGTTGAATCTTCATTTCCAAAGGAGATACCCAAATGATTATACTTGTATTGTCGAATGCTCAAAATCTGTAAAATATTCTAAAAGGGCATTAATATTCAGATAAATAATAATGGATATTTTTTCATTTTTGCAAAAAGACACAGTAGAAGGATAATTTTTAAAAAATGGAACAAAAGTGGTTACTATTTACAGGGAAAGGAATAGGAAGGGTAAAGGGAAAGACATGACCACAGGACCACTCTGGATAGATCTTATTAGAGCTTCAACTTTGGAGTCAAATCACTTTTTCACATATTTAGCAAACTGAATTTATAAAATTGCCTATAAGCTGAAAATAAATGGAAATAAAGGAACCTCAATGTGTATCATGCTGCTGATAACAACCACACAGAAAAAAAAATTCAGGTGACTTTAGAAGGACGGCATTTTGGTCACACATCCATTGGGGATTTATCTTAAGAACAAATAGAATGAAAAAAATGTAATCTTTAACTTTATTCAGCAGTCTTATTAGTAGGAGTAATAGTGTACTGTTGTTTCATCACTAAAAGGGCATTACTTTTTCATACAGTTCTTGTAGAATAAAGCAAATATGTAATTATGTTAATGTTAACAATCAAGTCTTTTTTTTTTTTTAAGATTTTATTTATTTATTTGATAGAGAGCACAAGCAGGGGGAGCAGCAGGCAGAGGGAGAGAGAAGCAGAAGCCTGATCAAGACTTCTAATGTAAAAGAAAAGATGCGGAAATAAATTCAAAGAAATAACAGTAACGTTAAATCTTAACTGGAAATAGCAGTATAAATTTATAAACTTGTCTCCATTGTAAAGACCGAGAATCAAGGACATCCCCAATAGCAACGAGTACCTCTAGCCCCAGACTGTGATTCCTAAAAACCATTCCCCACAAAAAGGAAACAGTCAGTGTTGCTTAAGGAACGACTAATTTCAGGTCTGTGGTCAGGAAATCTAGAAAATAAACCGAGAACGTTTCATCTCATACCAGAAAGTGAGAAAGCTATCAAAGATGAATGGGGTTGTGATAAATCCCAGAAGACGACACAAAGACCCATCAGTGAAGCTGGGACCATCTGGATATTAAAAAGAATGGGGGAGGGGGAGAAGGGGGAGAGAAAGAGAAAGGGAGGAAGAGGGGGAGGAGGAGAGGGAGAGAGTACTTTCTAAAACCAAAACTCAACAATCACCAAAGGAGATTAACTAGGGCGTGAACTCCACCAACTCCTTAACACTAAAGTTTGGCAAGTAAAAAGAATTAAGCATTTATCCTGCCTCTTAGATGAGCTATACTTCAGGGTAACCGAAATGCCCTAGTTGATGAAGAAAAATTTGTCTTTATTGAAGGATTTCAGCTAATAAATGTGAAAGGAATGAATTTAAAAAAAAATCTACCATTTCACAACTCCTAATGCAATGACTGGTCCAGCATTCGTGGCGTCATGACAGCTAGACATGTGCCTGCTGACGGCAGCTGGAAATAAGGGCAGCAAAATATCCTCGTCAAACAAGAGTTGAACTTGAATCTGATCAAATCTTTAGAACTGTTAAGTCTTTAGTGCTAAATGCCTGTGACAGGGATAGAATAGCAATGTAAATGGCACTACAAGGGAGTAAGCAGAGAAATCTAGAAAGTGAGGCATTCTCACTGGACAAATGACCTGGCTTCTTCAAGGAGTGAACTGTGTGGCAAAGGACAGAGGGTGAGAGCTCTAGATTCAAAGGTACTTAGTCTGGTTTGGATCCTGATTCAAACAAAGCCACTGTCAAAATATATTTTTGAGACAAAGGGAGACAACTGGATATGGGCTGGGTAGTAAGCAGCAAGAAAATGTTCACATACTTGATGTGTGGTAATGGCATTATGAGTATACAAGAAAATAACCCTCGCTTTAGAGCTGCATGTTAAAGCACAAGGACGTAAAGTGACTTGGGCAGGAAAAAAGAATTCAATCAAGCAAGTGTGGCAGCGCTTTGATAACTGTTAGATCTATCAGGAGGTGGGTACATGAAAAGTTTATGAGCTTATTTGGTTATGTTTGAAAATGTTCACAATAAAAAACTTTAAAAAAATATTGGTAATGCGCATTTTATCCAGAATGATTTAGATTCATAAACCACAAAAAAGCCAGGGCACATGTGCACTCCTGTATCAACAGAATAATTAACATTTCTTTTTTTAAAGATTTTATTTATTTATTTGACAGAGAGAGAGACAGCCAGCGAGAGAGGGAACACAAGCACGGGGAGTGGGAGAGGAAGAAGCAGGCTCATAGCGGAGGAGCCTGATGTGGGGCTCGATCCCAGAACGCCGGGATCACGCCCTGAGCCGAAGGCAGACGCTTAACCGCTGTGCCACCCAGGCGCCC
Organism: Ailuropoda melanoleuca; assembly: GCF_002007445.2. Taxonomy (NCBI): domain Eukaryota; kingdom Metazoa; phylum Chordata; class Mammalia; order Carnivora; family Ursidae; genus Ailuropoda; species Ailuropoda melanoleuca. The sequence continues at coordinate 7,017,363 of NC_048232.1, read as the reverse complement.
CATAATTAACATTTCTTAAGGTAAATGTGCTTTGGGTATTTGCCTTAATGCATCATTGCTTGTATTTTTCCTCTTCATATTTCTCCATCTCCAAATTTTACTCACCCTTTAGGGCTCTATAAATCCTCCTCTCCCCCAAGGCTTTTCTAACTCTTCCCAGCTGCAAGTAATCACCTTGAACTTCCATCGAATTTTAGATGTACCTCTTATAGCCTTTAACACTTTCTCCCTTCCACTGTGATTATTTCTATCTATGTTTCTGGGAGGGGAACCAACATCTGATTCTAATTTAGCACTTGCGTAAGTGTTATCTCCTTCGACACAATTGTACTGTGTGTATAATCAACATTAATATTTGTTGAATGCAGATCAATTTTTAAAAAATGGAAACCCATGGAGGTGTTCTCTAGGGCACTGTCAGGGTTCTTTTCAAAAACTAAATTTTCTGGAGTCAACACTTCTAAAAGGTTTTGTCATTTCAGAAAGGGTTCTGCTTCTCTCCAGCAAGTAAGAGGGCGCCTTTGTCAGGAAGAGCAAAGCCAAATGCAACTAACATTCAACACAGGGAGACTTTCTCCTGATACTGCTCTCTGAGGAGGATGCTTAATTACTTAGAAAAACATGCGTTAGCATATGAAAATATGCTAAAGTTGCAAGTTAACCATAAAAGATAAGAAACTCATTCATTCATTCATTCACTCATTCATTCATGTCCGGATTATAAGAACATCTCAGTTATTTGAAAACATTCAAAGCAGTAAGATGATATTCAGTGAACTTGAAAAATGAACAAGATTGTGATTGAGATTTGTATCTCACTGGAGTGTTATAAAATTCAGTTATTACTGCAGTCATGCTTGGAAAATCCAACACCACTACTTTAGAAGATATTAAAATCTGATAATCGCTGCTGTGTCTTCACCAAAAAATCACCATGTTTCCCATGAATTCTTATCTTCCTCTGTAAACAGCATGGGAAATATTTATAGATATACACACATATATGTATTGGCATCTTTGTGGGCTAAAATAAGTGAATATGCATTATATATAATGTATATATATACACGAAAAAATACACGTGCATATATTTACATACATGTATACATTCCAAACTTCCAACAGTTACATGCACATGTATTTTTTCATTCACTTACATACTGTGCTATGCAGCCTACTCCTGACAGTTCCTGCGCGCACCTAGCACTCTGGCTTGTGTATATATACGGCAGAATATGCAGAATCCTTCTCTTCTTAGATTGTTTGCTCTTATATCTTTGAGAAAAGATATCTTATATCTTTCTTATATCTTATATCTTTGACAATAAAGGTAATAAAAATGAGCGTGAAGGGATTGCAACCATTTGTTTGGAAATGAACATGTCCAATTATTAAACTATAAAACAGGAGATGAGATAAAAGGATGTTTTCTCACACTCCAAAGAAATAAATGAGTTACACTGAACATTGATAAAATAGTTAATGGGCAATCATTTTGGCTGCTTTAGTGTTTAAAGGATCTTTATGAATAAGAAGACCCATTAAAAAAAAAGTCCAAGGGAGTTTAAAGCAGTAAGTAAATAAAGTAAAATAAAATGAAATGAAATGAGATAATGTTTCTAAAATTTTCTCTGCGGTAGGGAAGGACTTTTGGAATTATTCCACTGACTTTAGAGTCACACTCAAAGGGAAGATCATTCTCACAGTAGGAGAGATAAAGAATAAAAAAAGGAAGAAACGATGAGGTCACGCAGCTCCTACATGCTTCACAGCCTAACTACAGAAGTTAGCTGTGAGTTTTAGAGACTGCTTCAGAGTTTGGCCCTCTGGTCTCCTCAAAGTTCTACCTACTGTACTGTCACACCAAGAACGGCCTGGAAGGGGAGAAAGGTTACAAACCTTGGCCTGACAGATTCGTCAAGAAAGGACAGACGTCAGGCTAGTCACACACAAAAAAATAACTCAATAGCTGCCCCACAGTCTCTTAGAACCTCAGGACCATCAGGTTTAACCAGTCCTTCTTACATACAGTCATTTCATTCTTGTTTCTGGTGGTGGGACCTTTAATTGGTATGGACTCCTGGCTGGCAATACGGCATAATAATTTCTTAAAAATCTTTTTTTTTTTTTTTTAAAGATTTTATTTATTTATTCTACAGAGATAGAGACAGCCAGCGAGAGAGGGAACACAAGCAGGGGGAGTGGGAGAGGAAGAAGCAGGCTCATAGCGGAGGAGCCTGATGTGGGGCTTCGATCCCACAACGCCGGGATCACGCCCTGAGCCGAAGGCAGACGCTCAACCGCTGTGCCACCCAGGCGCCCCTTAAAAATCTTTAAACTGTTCATATTCATATTTTTGGACCACATAACATTTGAACACAAAAAGGTCTACGTATGAGGATGCCGTTTATTTGTTATAGCAAAATCTGGAACAACTGAAATGTCCAAGAATTGGAAACTGAAAAGATAAATGAGTTAGGATAGCACAGTAAAATAAGATACCATGTCACGCGGACCTGGGGAAAAGTCTATGATGCACTGCTATGCTGAAGAGGGGCCAGCTGTAAAATCTATGTGTAAGACGATCCTATCTTGTCCCCCTCCCCCCGCAACAGCCAGCAAGGAGTATTATTGGAAGGATGGGTTTAAGGAGGGTTCACGTTGTGAGCTACACGTTTTTGGATAATTTATCTTAAAAAACCAAACCCGAAAAAATACTAGCCATGTATTATTTGTATAATCAGAAAAGAAAGATTTAAGACACAAAGTCAAGTACTTCCATAGTTAGTTGCACTTGTTCAAGCCCTTCTGTAAAATCTTAAGAAGAAAATAAAAGGGCACCTTGGGTGGCTCCATTGGTGAATCATCTGCCTTCGGCTCAGGTCATGATCTCAGGGTCCTGGGATCGAGCCTCACATTGGGCTCCCTGCTCCGCAGGGCGTCTGCTTCTCCCTCTCCCTCACCTCACCCTGCCTCCTGCTCATGCTCTCTCTTGCTATCTCTGTCTCTCTCTCTCAAATAAATAAAATCTTTAACAAAAAAAAGAAAAAAGAGAAAAGAAAAGCCCTCTTGCTTTTTATACCTGGTTTTACCCAAAGGATGCAAAAGACTACATATAACACCTTTGTGAAAAGTATTTTTCTTTAAAACAAATGCCCAGTCAGCTTGTTAAAAGGAAGAAACATATAACTAACATTTATTAAAGACCTATTATATCCTGATCAAGGTTTTATGACTTTTGTTTCCCAGATATTCTTATTTACTGCTTGTTTATTAAAATCCTAACAGGGTTTTACGACGTGTTTCCCAGATATTCTTATTTACTCCTTGTTTATTAAAAAATCCTAACTATATATGGCACAGAGAGCCACAGATGGACAATCAGTGTTCCCTGGAAGAAAAGCTACTCTAATAATTTCATTTTCAAATTGACAGGTGTCTTTTTTTATCTATTCAGAGTACAGAGTGGTACACCTGTTATTATAAAGATAATACAAGTCTTAAAAAGATCCACATTTCCTTTTTACACAGACTACAGAGGGACCAACTTCATATTATTAAAACAAATTTGGAAATTTTAGTCACTCCACCTGTAAGACCTTCTGATTCCTTTAAGCAACTTATTTTTTTAGCATCTTGTTATTCAAATTACCTCTAAAATTAAGTAACACAAGAGCAATGGGTAGGAAGGAAAAGCAATCTTTGACAAAAGACTTCCACGCCAAATGCAGGGTTTTGGTTTTTTTTTTTCATCTTACTATAGGGCTAAGAGTAAGCTTCCTCATCAACTATACTCAAATGAAAAAGTAAAATAAAAGAGCAAGCTTCCTATAGGCTCCTTTAGCTCTCTTATTTTAAGGTTTTTTTTTTTTTTTTTTACTTGATAAAAACACAGTTGCTCCTAACATGAAAGCAATTCTGTAAAGTGGCTCAGTTAAATTCTATTTGGATACTGCTCCACATCTAGAAAGACTTGCTCAAACAGTAAAAATCAGTTCCATGGCTGAAAAGCTAAAAGACTGTCTGAACCCTTGAATATAACCCCATAAATTTATTTTCAGTCTACCACGTCTCCCCCTCTTTGGTAGTTGAGGTAAAAAGGTGAATGGGCACACATGCCAATGTCCATGAAACTCCTGGTCTGTGGGAGAAGACAGCCACAGACAGATACACGAAGCATACCGAGTGCTCCAACATGGATGAAAACAGTGGATTCTGTGCTCTGGGAAGAGGGAAGACCAGCTAGGGGTAGGGATGGGGAGGTGGGCTGTGACCACCTCTTCCAAGAGCAGATGACAATTTTAAAAGATGACGAGGAATGTGCCTCTGATGAAGAGGCAGGGAGGCGGAAGGCACTGCCAGGCAGGTGGTACAACCTGAGAAGAGAAAGATGACAAATGCCCAGCTCCGTGTGGGGAACCGCGAGCAGTTCGGTAGTGCTACACGGACCAAGCAAGCTGCGAAACGCTTTCACGGGTTCTAGCTAGACGGCTCTGGAGCAAGCAAGTATGGAGAAGAGTTCTGAGTGGGAGCAGGAACGGAGGAGAGGGTAAGGAACTGAGAAATGTTAGTAGGTGAACGGACAGGGACTGGGGACAGGCTGGCTGTTGGGTGGGAGCGACTGGGAGGGAGGGAGAGAGGTGTCACTCCTCCTTGGGTTTCACGCTTCTGTGAGTGTGGCAGGGAACGCTGGAGCTTTCTACGCTGTGAGGGCAGAGCTCGAACTCAGCTGCAGGATGATCTGTGCTGGGTACCTGAGAAACAAAAAACTTCGAAAAGAATGACTTAATCTCTCTGGGAAGCAAAATCTCTCTGGGCATCTCATGGCTTCTTTGTTTCCGAGCTAACGGTGTCTCTGCTTGGAGCCAGTTACGGATGTGTGTGTCTGAGGATGCGGACATCCTTCCTTCCTCTGGCCACTCGCGTCTAGCCAAGGAGATCCACACTTGCAGATGCTGCCCGAAGTTACAAGACGCTGAGAACTCAAATGAAGATCGAGGAGACTTCTTTGGACAGAGTCTCTCTTTCCCTAAGTTTTGTTCAAAACAACCCTTTGGAGCTATGGAGACCCTTAGAGCTTAGTTTTCAAGAGACACAGGCTGGTATTAAGGCAAACAGAATCTCCCGATTCCACAAGTCAGACAGCCTTTGCCTTCTTCCAAGCTACCCTGGAAAATGGAAGCTCTGGTCTCATCATCGACACATTCAAAGACAGGGAAAAAAAAACAGACTGGGTGAGGTAACCGTGTGTTCAATTTTGGAAATGCTATGTTTTTGGTGCCTCTGTGCACCCAGTCAGGTAACTGGGAAGGCTGGTCTGCATCCCTGGGGAGAAACCTGAGCTGGAAACCATCACCACACAACTGAAACGTAGGAGTGAGCCGGAGGACTTGGGGAGAAAGAACAAAGTAAAGTGGGCCACGGGCAAGAAGAAAAAGGAAGTCCACGAGAAAAACAGAAGGAATGACAGAGAATGAGAGAGTTGTCAAGTGAAGGAGCAAGAGAAACAAAGGAACAGAGAGTTTCAGAAAGGGCGAGGGCGGAAGAGCGGTGTCTAGCGCAGCAGAAAGCACGATGTCGCAGGGCCGCAGCGCGTTCCCTGGATGCAGCTCAGGCCCGCGGAAGCTCCAGAGAAGTTTCTAGGGCGGAAACCAGAACGCAGTGCGTTTAGGCATGAAGCATCAGAAGGAAAGACATCGGAGCCGTCAGAGCGAGAAGAGGAAGTCGTCGTAGCTTTTCTGGCATTTAGCGGGGAGCCGGGGAACCGGGAGCAGGTTTACATACGGCCAGGCAGCTAGTGACACATCCTTCAACCTGTGCATTAAGACCTCGGCAACCGCATTTTTAAAAAAAAGCTGCAAGATTCTAAGTCACAGAAGTCCTGCAGTAACGTGGTTGCCCATCTTCTAAACCTCAAAGGCAGGAGGGGGGACAGAGAAGAAGAAACATTACACTATGCCTCTAGAGTCTTTATATCATACCCCGTAAAACAACAGGAAATAATAGAATGCAAATTATTTAAATTTTCTATGTTGTTGTCAGTAATGGTAAGAGTGCCTCCGTGTTTCCATCAGCAGGTGCAATATTCTTTTCAAACACTAGAAGTGTGAGTTGTTTGATTTGTAGGGAAAATTATAGTCTGATAGTATCCAAAAGGTTACCATGATATAGCTAAATTATCTCTGCCTGTCACAGGTTAAAGAACATTTAAATTCTGGAAGTTCACATCAGCTTTTTCTAGATAACAAATCTTAAGTACCTTCCTATATTCACTCAATTAGTGATCTTGGGCCTTGATAACACTGCAGAGAGAAACTTTCCAACTATCATTCAAATCATATCTAAAAAGGTGGTCATAAATATTTTAAAACCTAAGTGAACTAATAAGACCTAGACCCATTAAGGATAAGATCTTTTACAACAAATTAAATAAAACAATTTATTGAAGTCTGGACTCAAGATAAGCTAGATTTACTAGCTGACCTTTTATTCATTTAAAGAACAAAATTAGCTCTAATTGCATTAGAATGGAATCCAGTAAATTTCCCCAAGTCTTCTAATGTGGCATCCGTGTAAGAACGGCTGTAATTGTTTACAAGTAAGATGGAAATGCTTTGATTATAATCTTTCCACTTGTTTTACTGTGTAGTAAAAGCATTTCCCCAAACCTAAAGCCAGTTTTCTGGACAGCATGCTATTTTTTTCCTTACACATACTGCATGTTTGGTGTTAATGAACAAACTACAACATGCCAGGGGAGGAAATTAAACCTGGAGATTTCATCATAAGTTTAGGTCAATAACAATGAGAGTCAGAGATGGAGGCCACGAACTCCTTGTCTGCGAAAGTCAGAAAAGGGCCAAAGGCCTGAATGGGAAAGATTTTAACTACCTGCTTCCCCTCGGAACTGCAGCTGAGACATATGGGTTTGGCTCTGTCGAATTTATAAGTTTGATAAGGTAGCGAGAATAATGTATACAGCCCACAGCTTGTGTTCCAGCTGTTTAGCTGCTAGGGAACTTCATTCGTAATGTTACCATCTGTCACTAGCATTAAAAATAAGTCATTTGCCATATCTTTTAAAATATAGTTATTCTTAGGATTTTGTTGGGGGGGGGTCATTGTTCCTGTTATTTGGCTTCTAATACAGGCAAAATACCTATGAAATGTTTTAGTCTCAATGGCAAGCTAACCAGGGCAAAACAAAATTATCAACATGCTTTGATCTTTTTTTTTCTTTAATCAAAAGCAGTTTTATTGGAAGGGAAACAAATTAAAAATAGAAATGAAAAAGGCCTTTCTAAGTCTGATAGGATGATGCTCTGAAATGTTCCTGAGCTTTGCTTCTAAGGGATCCTTTTTTATTTATTTATTTTTTTAAAAAAGATTTT
>NC_048232.1:6984613-7009760 GCF_002007445.2 Ailuropoda melanoleuca | reverse complement strand
TTTTTTAAAATTTTATTTATTTATTTTTGCAAGAGATGGGGAGAGAGCGTGCGCGCAGGCTCGCGAGCATGAGGAGGGGGGAGGGGCAGAAGGTGAAGCAGACTCCCTGNTTTTTAAAATTTTATTTATTTATTTTTGCAAGAGACGGGGAGAGAGCGTGCGCGCAGGCTCGCGAGCATGAGGAGGGGGGAGGGGCAGAAGGTGAAGCAGACTCCCTGCTGAGCAGGGAGCCCGAGGTGGGGTTCGATTCCAGGACCTCGAGATCATAACCTGAGCCAAAGGCAGATGCTTAATTGATTGAGCCACCCAGGCGCCCTGAAGGATTTTTTAAACCAACAAGCTTTGCTAGGCTTCCTCAGCATGCTTTTATTAAAATATGAAATATGACTGCTTTTCCTAAAAAACGTTTCCACTAGACGTGAGAAGATTTTTGACACAGAGTTGTCTTCGCCGAGTGTGTTACTATGCTGCACCCTTGCATTCGAGGTCCCTACAAGAACTAAACAAAACCTGTCTTTGCAGCTGCTATAAAAGCTGCTAGAGAAGACACTGGGGGGTCAGCTGGTTCCGCGTGGAAATAAAGTTTTAAATTTGGTACCCTGAGAAACTTTGTCTCTCCTCAGAAACTCAGAGCACCTTCCTTTTCAAAATTGTATTTCACTGTCTGCCCTTGGAGAAAGCCATAATCCTATCTGACGTGCAATCATTCGCTTCTTTTTCCTTTTCTTGGTATTAGTTTCCTGTGCCTTTTTTCTAATAACTTAATTGTTCCCTTTTTAAGCTACTGTAAATTTGTTTAGACTGGGAAAAAATTATATATGAATAAACAATGTTTCACATAAAGAGGGAAATGCAGAAAGTAGGATAAAAATCAGTTGCTATTATTTCTCTAAAGAACTTATCAATAAAAACCACGACACACATTTCACCCCATTAAATGTCTTTCAGCTAAACCTGGCTACGTTTTAAAATGTAAAATGCTTATTTTCTTTAAAAATATTTTAAATGATTATTCTTGTAATTGCTCATGATTATTCTCTACTTCTAGCTGTACTGTCAAAAAGCGTTATTCAGGAAAGCTTGGATCATAAAAAGACAACAAATATCTATGAGTACTTTCTTTTTAAAGATTAAACCCTTTATGTTTTTCAAGATTAATAAGCAAACTTTTAGCTCCCATTTTCATAGTACATATGATTTAGAAATTCCAACTCTTAAAAAGCCCCCCTTCCAGAAATAACTAAGTTCCATAAACTGCAACAAAAAACGGAATTACTTACACAAAAAGGAAAGCAACCAATTTTCAGCACCTCTGCTACGAGAGGTCTGATTAATGAAAGTTTCCAGAATCATGAGGAATCTGCTAATACTCAGGGCTGTGCTGACAGCGGAAACCAAAACACTGGCAGAAAGAAAACCGTAACTGCCAGCAGCAAAGTGGTCACTGAAAACTATCTCAGTATAATTTGCATATTTTGGAAAAGTGGTTACATCTATAAAAGGACAATCTATTGTAATCTGTCAAAAGAAAATTTAGAATTATCATTGATAATAATATTGTTCTCTGAAAGGCATCATAAATGATTCCATGCCACTTGATCAAATATATTATTAGAGAGTAATTGGAAAAAATGACCAACCATTACTGGATGTTGGGGGGGAGCTCAAGTAATTATCCCTTCTCTGGTGCGCTCACTGCATAAAGGCACAGCGTCCTGCAGGCAGACGGACCAGTGCACAGTTTCTCTGACATAGTAACCCCCGTCGACCAGCCAGAGTAACAGAGCTGACAGACGGTGGGGGATTCACCGGGGAAGGGCTCCACTCAAGGGAAAGAGCAAAGCACTGGATGGAGAAAAAGACAGAATCTTCCTCCCCAGTGCTGGCAGAGGGCAGCAAGGAAGAGGCATCTGAGAAATGCAAGGGGGGAATGCCTAACCCCCAACCTGCCACNGGGCAGACGGACCAGTGCACAGTTTCTCTGACATAGTAACCCCCATCGACCAGCCAGAGTAACAGAGCTGACAGACGGTGGGGGATTCACCGGGGAAGGGCTCCACTCAAGGGAAAGAGCAAAGCACTGGATGGAGAAAAAGACAGAATCTTCCTCCCCAGTGCTGGCAGAGGGCAGCAAGGAAGAGGCATCTGAGAAATGCAAGGGGGGAATGCCTAACCCCCAAACCTGCCACTATTATTCACCCCAATCTTTATATACATTTAATTTTTTTCTTCATACACTACCAATATTTATTGATTGATTTTTAAGACTTTACCAATATTTAAAATTATCTTTCCTTTTAATGAGAAGTTTCTTTAACAGATTTTGAGCTTGAAAAATCAAACCACACACATTTAAACTTAGAAGAGCTGTGGGCCCTGTTCTGTCCTGTCCTTCCTGCCGGTCTTGTCAAACTGTCCCAGCCCCCAACATACTCCTGTCACATTACTTTGCCCTATTTTCTTCATAGACATGAAGAGATAAATGGATGCCATAAGTCAGCTCACTCTTCCTAATTTGCTCCGCATAAACTAACTCAGTTCATAGTAAGACTGGAATGACAAATAGCATGGCCACACTATGTTGCCCTTGCCCGTCTCGTGCTGCTGGACATTCTACTCACCCTGCTCCTTGTCCCCAAGTACAAGTGCGAGTTCACGACCCTCATCAACACAGGCGCAGGCGGCCGTTCCTGGGCAAGCTGAGACCCACCTGACGGGCAGGCCAGGCTGAGGGATTTGCAGTTTACTTCAATGTGCTTCCCACTCGTACTACTCACGAACTTTATAGGTGCAGAGATGATAACTTCAGGGTTACTAAGGGCAACTCTGGAGACCCATCACTGGGGGACATGTCAAAGGGATCTGAGGTCCTTGCAGAGTCATCTTGTATCCTAACGCTTATCTGGTGGAGGCACTGGACTTCCCACAGACCCTTTAGAATATAGACTCCATGCATGTTAAATGAAGGCAAAAAACAAGGTGCCTCAGTCTCGCTACGAGGAACAACATCAGAGAACCGAGGAAATAGTCTAACCTCAAAGTATTTTCCTGGATCAAGGGCAGAAGACCTTCTTTATTTAGGAAAATTTAGAAACTAAATATTGTCTTAAAGATCTTCCAATGAGAGGGTATAATTTGAACCCTGTAAAGCTTTTTCCTTTTTCCCATAATTTCAAAAGACTATCCTCCACCTGTTCTTCAGCAATAAACAAACCCTTTGTCCGGACTATGCAGACCCCCGTCCTGAATCCCACTCTGCTCATTAATGTCACTTCAAAGGAGAACTGAAGCCCCAACTGTGTACAAACTAAGTAAAGGCACATTTATATGAGTCTACCTCCTCTTTTCCATTACTACTGCCACGCAATAAGCCACGTATCCTTATGCTACAACAATAAAAGATTACTTTTAATTTCATATAAATTTACATGTGTCACAAAATATTCTTTTTGTAATTTTTTTCAACCATTCTTGGCTTGCAAGCCATACAAAAACTGGCAGTGGGATAGATTTTGGCTCATGGACCACAGTGTGCTGATCCATGATTTAGATTTTTTTTAAAAAGTTCTTTACTGATTAAGATATATTTTACACAGGGGCGCCTGGGTGGCACAGCGGTTAAGCGTCTGCCTTCGGCTCAGGGCGTGATCCCGGCGTGATGGGATCGAGCCCCACATCAGGCTCCTCTGCTATGAGCCTGCTTCTTCCTCTCACATTCCCCCTGCTTCCCTCTCTCACTGGCTGTCTCTATCTCTGTCGAATAAATAAATAAAATCTTTTAAAAAAAAAAGATATATTTTACACAAAATCCTATTACTATGTGACTCGGTTCTCTTTTTCTCTCTTAATTTAAAAAGTAATCTATTTCACTTAATTTATTCCTTTGTCCATTGTAAATATTTCCTTGTGTCTGACTTCGGCCAAGTGATTAATGATTCATATAACATGGTTATTTACCTAAATATTTGAAAGTTCACATATTATATAATGTTATACTCTCATGGGCAATTTGTCTATAATGTCTGAGTATTGTAATTTCCCCAATACTGGACAATCTGTTTCAGAATAACAGGATCTATTTTTCACATTTCCCAGTATCTTAGGGGCATGAGTAATTTATTGAGAGGAGAAAAATAGTCAAGAGAATGAATGAAAGACGCTTAAGGGTGGATGAGAGGAATATTATTATCAAAGCCTTTTCACAGACCTTATTTCTCTAAAGGGAATGAGCAAGCCAAACTCTTTTGTGGACGTAAAGATTAAGTAATGGCAAGTTACTGAGAAAACAGTAATAAATGTGAACTAGTAAGAGAAAAGTATTTGTTGAATGATAAATCAGAATATCTTTCGCTTAGAGGAACGAGCCCAAGTACAGAATTTCCAAAAAGATAGTATCAATAGCTACTCTGGTTGGGTCGCCCTGCTAATCAGCCTTCTACTGACAGAGGAGGACACTATTCACATTTTTTGTAGGTAAAAGAGAGGGCATAGGGTAAACCAGTATCTGGTTAAAGAAGAGCTGAATCGGCAGTATTTTTATCAACACTGTCTAAGCTTGTCAGTAACACTACCACCCACTGTCTAGGTTTCTACTGATAGAACCGAAAAGAGTAATGTGGAAATTATGTGGATAATTTAGGTGAGAAAAGGAAGAACCATCTGGATTTTCTTCTTCTTTCAATCTTCAAAAGAACACACATTTTCCTGGAAGACCATGTTTTCCTCTACAACATCATTCATCCTAATGATATTGGACCTTTTCATTGTGTTATGTTTGGAATTCGCGCAAGCAACAGCACAAAATACAAACTTTTAAGATGGAATGAACCACTGAGAACACAAAGCATATTTTCTGGTGTCTACCCACTATGTAAGTGCATGGCTCCTACTTTCATCATTATGGCTAAAAACTGAATGAAAATTCAGTGCTCTGTAAGCCCATTTCCTACACAATATTTGATTGTTTGCAATGTAAACAAATCCATTTTCAGGCTTACTGGTGAAAAATAAGATTGTAAACTAGTACTTTTAACTTGTGGAATTCATTTAAATGATAAATAGCATGATTTTTACAACAAGAAGAACGATCTTTTAACATAATTTACAAAAAGAAATCAAGGTTTAATCACCTTATTAAAATCATGTAAGAGTATTTATTGTAGGCCTTAATCTGTATCCCAAAAATGAATAAAAGAAACAAAGTCAACTAATTTACTTTAAAGAAGGATGGGCTGGATAGGATGACTCTGTGAAAATTGAGACGAACAGTTCATATTTCCAATCTTTTCTTAACAAATAAGCAAACAAACGAGATGATAATTAAGACTTCGGTTATTCCTATCATATACTATTTCACCAAGCGTTGGGCAGTATCTTTGTTTTCAGGTACAGAATAAAACTATGAGAATCTCCATTTTTTGTCATGGTGCGTAGAGAATACATACTTGAGAAGGTATAACATTACCTCCACCTGGGAGGAATATGGCAGTCAGTCCAATCAATATATAGTTTCTTCCTTTTCAGATAACCAGGACCTTAACAATTACGGAGACACAATGTCATGTCTTTAAAAAAGAGAAAGAGAACAAGAAAGAAGGGATCCTGTACGTCAAACAAAGCAAAAAGCACTTCCTTTGAGAAAGAAACTGATCCAATTTGAAAACGAAGAATTCCCAAAGTAAAGCTTGACTCTCCGTGTTCGTACCTGGAAAAGGTTAGAGCTCTAAACCCATTAGGAAAGAGCAGAGAAGGTTAAGTTCAATTTATTTCACTCTAGTTGAAAACGTTTCTACTTACATCTTGTCTTGGCCAGCACCAACTCTGAGAGTCAATCGGGGGATAACCGGACTTGGGGCTGGAACAACTGGCTCCACTTTTATCTGTTGAAGTTATTACATTAGAGTTAAATGCATTTTCAACAAAATGCCTCCCACCTCTTCGTCTACTTCCTCATCTCCACAAACCTGATAAGCCAGTTTAAGCCTCAAATGCTACTAAAATGCTAGCTTCGAGGACAGTCGAGGACAGTCGGGGTTATTTTGTTTTTGTTTCTCAACAACTGCAGGCTCTCTGGCTTCACAAGAAATTCTACAAACTTGAATCACTTCAGGTAAGTGGTGGGAATTATTTTTGTATTTTCTTAGCTTTGGTTAATTTCTTGGATTTTTATTGTTAGAATTTTTAAACAAAAACTCACCTAGTCTGGTGAACATTTAAGTAATTGCCAGACCTCACGTAAATAGAAAAAAATGCAGTGCTATCTGCATCTGTAAGATAAAATGTATCCGTTTATGGAACGTGAGAAACATGAAACCCACCCTAAGTTTGCATTACCATACAAGAAAACGGTAACACCAAGCATAATGGCAGCATTAAACTTTTTTTTTTTTTTTTTGGCTAGTGGTCAGCAGATCTGAAATACTGTAAAAGAAGAAAATAGTGGTTTTTAGAAGGATTTGTAGTGAAGGAGATAGCTGCTGAATAGGCTGAAGATCCTCCCAAATATTTGAGTCAATGGTCAGAAAGGGAATGCACAAATCAAGCATGATTTTAAAAGGGTCCTTCACACATCTTGGTGTAAAGATCCTATGGTATAATGCTTTGAATGAACAAAGTGAACAAAAGCTCTGTAGCTCACATTATCATCTATTTCAGAGTTTTCCCACAAGTGTCTGAGGGGCTTTTCTGGTGGGATGGTTCTTTGTTGAACGGAATGGTGCAGGCAGTGGGAGATGTTCAATGTCCCTGGTCTTGGGGTCCTGCCACCTGCCAACAGTACCCTGCTAGTCCCTGTGACGACTAGTTGCAAACCACTGACTTACACATTTTAAGCCCAAGAATTAAATCCTAATAGGACAGTGTGGTAGTTCTGGAGGGAAATGAATATTCGTATAATACAATGCTCAATCTATTATATCGTCTAATTACTATATTGCACATCGATCAAATTTACTATTTTTTCATATGTTTTGAACTATCCCCCTTGACTTTTTGGTTTTTTTTTTTTTTTTAAATCCATCGTCACATCAAGATCTGTGGTTTCGACCACCCTCCTGAACAGTGGTGCCTGGTATGTAGGAGGCACTAAAATACTGAGTTAACAACTCAAGCACGCTCAACTCCCTGCCCCTTGGTTATTTCACCATCTGTCCAGGACCAATCTAAAATCATCCTCACGGGCACCAAGTCATTCCAAAGAAAAATTTCAAAATCACATAAACGTCTACCATCAGACTCCAATTCCACCTACGCCTTCAATGCAGTTTATTGGATTACCTGCTCGGCTAGGTAAGGGCAGAGACCATATCGGTTTGCTCACTGCTGCCTCGCAGTGCCTATCATAGGGGCTGACATATCTTAAGTGCACAAGGCACAGTGAAAGAAGTTATCTGAAGCAATGATTTCAAACCCTTACCTCTTTCCAGACCTATCTCCGTGATTTCCTTTCCTCCTTTGTCCCTCAAGCTCCACAGGAGCGAACACTGAGGCCACCGGGCAGGAGAACTTCAGCCCCTACAGACTTCTCTGCATCGGCAACTATACTGGAGTCCTCCTCCTCTGGTCTCTTGAGGAAACTTCCTCCTCACGTAGGCATCTTCAACTTTGCAGTTCCACAATTTTCCGCCAGCTTTTAAATGTGCTCAACGATCTTAAAAAAACCTGCCTGCCCTTCAGCTTCTCACTGACAACCTCTTATATTTTTCAGTTTCACATCTTTGTCTCCTTCTTCACTTACTCATTCCTCAGCCCACTCCAATCTACTTTCTCTCCCAAGGAGGCCACTAAAACCACTCTCCTCAGACACCAGTCGTTTCCTGATGTCCTGGTATGCTTTCTACTGGGCGTCTTACCACACTCCTTCCTTCTCCTCTACTAGGTCCCCTGCCTTTGCCTGACCTTATTGGGCCCCCTCCCCTTGTCCCTCGACACTTTCTTCAGTGAGCTCATCCCTGTTCATGGTTTCAGCCGTAGGTTTTACACTATGTCATGTCTTCAAAATCTCTGTCTCTAGACTAGCACTGATTGAATCTAAGACCAAAATAGAATATTGCCTACTGAACATTTTGAACTCAATATCCTGCGTTTCATCTCACTACATCTAAACTTTAACTTATTAACTTCCCCACAAAAAACTACTCCTCTAAACGGTCTCACTTTTGGCACACGTCTCTTCCGTTTGCCCAGTTCTTTGGACAGTATGTCCAGTGGTTCTCCTTAAGGCCCTAGGGGAGCAAGGGCCACTGGGGTGGGGTCAGAGCAAGACCCATGGACAACTAGCTAGGGTTTGCACCCACTTCCCCCCATTCCTTTTTTTAACAGAGAGTTCTAGATCTAACCAAATCTGAAAATCAATGGCTTGGTCTATTTTGCAGACTATTAAGACTTCTCTATTTTTCTCACCTTTCTGAATTATCTATGGAAGAACAGACAAATATATGCAAAACAAACAAACATTTTAAACCACTTACTACCTGCCAGGCATTGTGGCTGTATATTTTTCAGACGTTCTCATACAGGTTTTTTAACAAACATGTGAGGTAGGCATTAGGGTTTCTGTTTTATAGGGAAACTGATCGTATATGAAGCAATCATTTTTTCTTTTCCTTTTTCTGTTCTAAGGTCACACAAACAGCAAAACTAGGATTGGATTCAGTTGTTTTGTTTCAGAGAATGGAAAATTATATAAAGTCCCTATGTTTTTTTAATTCTAAAAAACTTTAGCATCATACGGTCATAAATGATGAGTAATATTCCACATCCTTCAGCCTGCAATACTATTATTTAAGCACTTAACCTTTTCTTAGGCTTTATTTAAAAATAAAGCTGCTCTACCTTGAAAAAGATCTTTACTATCATTATGCTTCTCATAATAGGGACTATTATAATAATATAAATACAAATAATATTAATAATAATGCCGTTAGGTCCGTTTCTATTACCACACTACACAATAATCATAACTCACACTTGCACAGCACAAAGTGTGTTCAATATACATGATCCAATTTGCTCTTTGAACTCTGTAAGTTGGGTAAGGAAGGTATTATCATCCCCAAGTACTGGGGACCAGAAGGATTAAGTGGTTTGCCCACAGTGAAAAAGTCAGTAAGTAAATGATCTACTTGTAGGTTTCCTGACACTAAATTCGTCCTCACCTCTACCATGCCACTGAGTCCTTTGTTCTGGTAACGCTGGGTCTTACATGGAGCTGGCTATTCACTTTCTCTGTAAATATCTTTTATGATAAATGACATAGATTTGTGAGATGGCTAGAATTGGTTGTTGTTGCTCTTGTTTTTTAGAGAGGCAGAGAGAGGGGGCCAGGGGACTTGAGGGGCAGAGGGAGAGGGAGAGGGAGAGAGAGAATCTTAATTAGGCTCCATGCCCAGTGCAGAGCCCGACGTGCGGCTCAATCTCACGACCCTAAGATTATGACCTGAGCCAAAATCAAGAGTCGGATTAACCGACTGAGCCACCCACGTGCCCCTAGTGTTGGCTATAAAATACTTTTTCTCTATGTAAGGCTAACTAATTCATATAGTGATTGACTTCGGCCTCACCTCCATTCAACAAAACTGGCTGGGTTTTTGATCCCACCTTGAGTAACTTGTCAGGATAAAAGAATCAAGACATGGTTTATTTATGTCCTACTATTTTAAAAAGTTAAATGATACGATATGTAAAAAAAAATAAGCAAACAAAAATAGAGATACATTTTGTAAGTCCAATTAAATTAAAAATGATATATATGTGCCCTGAAGACTAAAGACATTTTGTAAACTTGTAGAATTAATGAATGACTCAGAACCCGTTACCTCAGCTTCAAATTTTATCTTAGGGTAAAATCAGGGTGACCACATCATCCAGAGACACCTTTGGGAGTGAAAGTGGGAGCTATTAATTACACCACAAAAGTGTGTAAACTGGGACTGTCCTAGGCAAACCAGGACATACAGTAACCCTCCCTACAAATACTTAAAACCTTAATTTCATTCTTAAAGAAGCTAAATAGGATTTAACCTAAAGATAACACTCAAGCAAGTACCCAAAAAAAAAAAAATGAATGAGTATGCTAAGAATACAGATACAGAAAACACCGTCTCTTAACTAAAATTTCTTATCAGACTTCCATTTACATTAACTTTATCCAAATGCCTACCAAAATAAAAACAAAGACATGTCCTGCATTCACAAAGTGATCTCTCGTGTGTTCTTCCCAGAAATCAAGAAACTAAATAAACGACAATTATTTGAATTACTTCACCCATAAGACTAAGGCCATCTTTTAATGGCATGAAGCCAAACTCTGGGGACAACATGAGCTTCTAAGGGTTAAAATAAAAGCACTGCACTTGAGAGTGAGCAGAGAATTGGGGCGCACAGAGCATTTACAGTGGATTACTAAGCTTCCCAATCCACCAAAGAGCAAAGTCCAGTAATAGAAGACTCCTTTGTAGCTAACTAAAAATACATTGTCAGTGGATTTGTCCAGTTTTATGTATAAGCAATACTGCTTTCACCTGAACTAATACTAGTAGTCATATAAGCCCCTTATTGCCATGTGCTGCATTTTTTTTGCTAATCTTCAAGGATTTAGCTTCTTTGCCACATACCTCAGGGCACCAACTGATAAAGCTCTAACTCTCCATTTTTCCAGGACACCAGCAGTGCGGCCTTGCAAAAAATGAAAATCGCTCAAGAGATTTAAAGGGGAAATTTATTTTTAAAATCCTGACTTGAAGCAAAGAGGTGGATTTTTAAAAAGCTTATCTATAAAGAATCAGTTTAAATTTAAATTCTATCTTGGAACTCTTTCATGCATTCCAGCTTTAAAGTTTATCTTCTGACAGGGACTTTCTGCAAAGGTAATGGGCAGCTTTGTCAATATAATCTGGCCAAGTTTTTATTTTCTATTTTTTTAACGTTAAACTTCTTTCATTAAAAAAAAAAGTGTGCTAGATAGGGTGGCAGCAGGTTCAGCGAATGCTAGTTCAGATTCCCATCTATGCTAATGGGTCAGCAAAATATCCCAGAAATAGTACTGACGAAGAGCTAATTTCAATAAGCTAACGTTTCGGATGCAGAATTATGATGACCAGTGAGCACCTTGTTGTCTTTCTTTGCAATTAAGGTCTTTACATTAATTCAATTTAGAAACATAGTCTAAATACTGATAAACTGTTTAAGACATTAAAAGGACAGTCAGAAGAGGTTCTATGGTGTGGTCAAGTATGACAAGTGGAATCCAGCAAGGGCAAGTGAAACAGAACGCAGGCTTTCACTAGGCGCTCAAATTTGTTCACATGGAGACTTGGAGATGGCCTCTGGTAAATGTCTATAAATTCAAACACACTTGTGTAAATGTTAAGTTACTGGTTTCCTCTTGGAACAGGAAGAAAGTATCTCCCCCTTTCTCCTGAGCTATTGTATTGACTGAAAACTCTTCATTTCACTAGTTAATTATGAGAGCTGATGAGAAAAGACTGAAAATTACTCCAAACAGAAGGGAAAACAATGACAACCTTTTGTTAAAGGCAAAAACCAGTACAACTATCTGTCATTCATTAAAGAAAAAACTGTTTAAATTCAATAAAAGATTATTTGAGGGCAAATGCTAAGGGATTTGGGGATAGATTAAAGAAACATCAAACATTTTAATTGTTCTGATAACTGAAGTCATTAAGTGCAGACGACCCCCCTTGCCCCTTCTTTGAAATATGGGGTTGAAGAGGAGCTCTCTAAGGTCTCTTCAGGGACTATAGTTTCCTAAAATCATGATGTCCACCTTACTCCCGAGTGTGAAACCGTGTTTATTCCCTCATCAGCTTTGCAGTGACTAGCTGAGAAGGCCCTTCTGGGTGACAAAGGACACAGGCTTCGCTCAGACAGACCTGGGGCCAAGTCCCAGTTCCTTTACCCACCAGCTACAGCAAGCTACTTGACCTTTCTGTGGTGTTTTTCTACTCAAACAGCAGCAACAGCACCAAACCCTCCGAGCTGGGTGGTCTGACGCCGTATGCACTCACTAAGCAGCAGCTGCTAGTATCCTTTACTATCTGGGTTAGTTCCTCCAACAGCTGATGTTGGCTCAAAGTAACGTTCATCAATCAATAGGATAAAAATTGGGGAAATCCTTTCTAGAATTTACGACCTTTTCATTACGAGCAAATCTCAATGACCTGTGGGTTGCTCATCCATATAACTGGTTAGTTGTAAGGATGTTCTGGAGAGTCATCTTAAATGACACCAACTGGTCTTCACTTACAGTCTTCCATGAGAGGGTAGAAGAGAAGGCCTCTATAAGCCAAAATATTGCTGGAGAAGGTATGAGACCATTGTTTTTAAGCAGAGGTAACCCATACTTTATGATGATGCTGTCTCTTTCCAGTACCGAATGGGAAGAAGGAGACAGAGGGAAGGGAGTAGTGGGTCAGAGAGGTATGAAGAAGTTGGTGAGTAACTAGTAAGTGGTAGAGCTCGAACTGAGATCCAAATCAGTCTGACTGCCAAAGCCCATGATCTTCCTGGGCCAGCACTCGGCCTATGTACCCGCAGGTTGTGACACTGTCATTTTTTGGATGACACTCTACCATGCCTTCTCAGATTGTACTCAAGAGCATAAAAATATATCTCCAAATCTGACAACAGGTGGATTTTGGTTTATGTCCTATGTTGGGCTATATGGACAACTGTTCAATTCCATTAACAAATAATGAGACATTTTCTTATTTATTTTTTTCACAGCAATCCTCCTTCCAAAAAACACTTCAAATACCAAGAGTCAATGTGAATTAAAGTAGTCCTGTAACATTCATCTAAACTTCAAAAGCCTTCCATTGATAAATTAAGTCATGTGGTACACACACTGACTGCAATAAGCACAAATGGGAACTTGTAACTGCTGTGAACGGTACTGCTGGCTTCTCGCTGCTGAAGCCGTCCTGTCACGTTTGCGACTGCTCAGCATAACTGCACTTAAAATGTTGTCCACAAAAAGTCAGTTTGCTTCTATTTTAAAGAGGCAAAAGATCAGACTCCTAACCTTGACCAGTGCATATTATCGCACATAAAGGGGGACACAAATTGTGCGTTAAGTCACTACATGGTAGATTAGTACCACTACTAGAAAAATGATTTTTCTTCCCGATGATGCACCACTAAGCCAAGGTGCCTTGCATACATTATTTCAATGAATCCATTTTTAATTTAATGTAGGCAAGTGTAGTGGCTAAGAAACATCAATGATGGCATCTGATGGCCTGGGTTGAAATCATGGGTCCTGAATCACTTCTGAGGGTGTGATCGTGGGCAACTTTATTAATTTCTCCAAGCCTCAGTTTCTCATCTTAAAGTGATAACAACTATGGTATCTACCTTATAGACTTGTGGTAAGAAATTAAACTCACATATACTAATTAGTGTTTCGCATATACTAATTAGTCAATGAATATTAACTATTAGTGTTCTGCTGCTTTTCAATAAGTGTCACCATATCCCTACTTTAAAGGTGGAGCATCTAAGGTGTAAAGAAACTTAAAAAAAAAAAAATGCCCTGGATCTTCACTCAGATTTGCTGGATTCCAGAGCCCAAGTCTCCTTCAACCTACCATGCAGATTCCCATCTAACTAATGGTATCTTTAGTGCACATACTGCATGGTGCACTGGCTGTTATACGCAACTAATGAATCATCGAACTTTACATCGGAAACCGGGGATGTACTGTATGGTGACTAACATAATATAATAAAAAAACATTAAAATAAAAAAAAATAACTAATGGTATCTTTAGTGGTTCCTGTATCGATAAATGTGTGTGTGGATGGTAAAAACTTTACAGGCAGGTTAAATAAATATGGGGAGATTTTTCTTGTTTTATTGAAACAATGCCCTTGCTTGCTAAAACTGGGGTCAATGTCTGTGACAGTTGCTCCTGTGAGCTGGTCACGAGGAGAAGGAAGAAGGACACCGCAGCCCTCGTTTTTGTGACAAAAGACATTTTCTCGGGGCAGCTAAGATGTGCATTATTTTGATCTGAGGGTATGTAAGGGACTTCTTAAGCCTTATGTAACCCAATTTCAGGTACACTTTCATTTACTCGTATGGCTTGATGCTCAGGGAGGAATAAGTGGAGTTGAAAGAAGAGAAGTCAAGGTTTACGTTAATATCTCAATTTCTAAACCTTGTCAGTGGCATCTGCATGGGCTGCAATGGCTTTATCCTCTCCTCTCTCTATAAAGAGCTAAACTTTAAAAGGATGCCAAGGAAGGAGAAATAATTTTTCAACACTGCTAAGCATAGCTGATGTCCCCCGTCACAGTACGTTAGCTAGTCTGGTCCAATGAAGTAGCAAACTCTAGGTTTCTACATTCTGTGGGTTGATTCAAAATGAAATGATAACACTTGACTCCATCCCCAGCATGATCTGCACTGACTGGGCATTTACTTACGTGCCAGACACAGTACCGAGCACGTCTCAGATGTAATCTCATTTACTACTCACAAAAGTAACTTGCCCAGTGTCATACGGCTAAAAAAGGCAGGATGTGAACTCAGATTTAACTCTAGAGACAATACGGTTTATTCTTTTTGAAGACCTTATAAGAGAGCCAACTTTTATAAATCTTTATCTTTTGTCATTCATCTGAGCCATAACCTATCAGACATGATACAAGGACTTGTATCCTTCTCTTAGGTGCAATCTAGCAACTCGTAACTGAGCCTTTACCTGCAACCAAGGTAGTCCGAGGGACTTTTCCTTCCCAGCGTCAGGTGGAAGCTGCAGAAAGGCGAGGATTGCTGTTACCAATCTAATCTGATGGGCTTTACTCAAATTCATAATGGCCGTTGAAACAACTCCAGTAACTTTCCACAGTTAAGACGGTGATGAAAGCAACAGGACCCTGTTTGATCTACTGAGGGCTCAGGTGCCAAGGTGCTGGGTACGTGATGGGTGAGTGATAACTGCTACCGGGCAAGATCTCCAGCAGTAAGCATTTCCAAACCGTGAAGAGGATCCTCGTGTCAGTGACCTGGCTTTTGCTGGTTGTGTGACCTTGATCTTGGACAAGGCACCCTCTCAGACTCACTTCCTCATCCACAAATTTTGGTAACAATACCTGCTGGACCTCAGGCACAGGTGTGTTACGAGGAGAAAATAAGGTACGTGTGAGTGCCAGGTGCCACATAAACATAAGAAGATGATTTCTAAAATGGAAACAAGAGTTGGAGTTCTGTGTCTTGTTAACTTGCGGATGTTTAGTTATTTATATTGGGATTTCCATTCTATTTCTTTATATTTTGGAATAGCCAAGGGGGACAGAAAAAGCATGAAGTTAGGCAGAAAAATGTTGAGAGGTGCCATTCCTACTTGTCAGCTAAACTAATTTTTCTAGGTAGTAAGTTTGAAATTTGAAATGTTGCAAAAGTACTGATGATCATAGATCTGCCATGTGTCAAATACATCTATTTTATTATGTGGGAAAATGACTGTGTTATTATTTTCTGGCAAAAACTCCAAGAAGACTGCTTCTAGAGGGGCAGGGAAAGGGTCTCTGAGAATTTGTGTGTATGACACCATGAATACTTAGACACTTTTTCAGAAAGTTTAAAAGAAATGTTCAAACCAACCAGTCGACCACTGTAATCCAAGGAACCATGAACTGAAGAGCAAAGCCATAAAAGCAGAGGTCACATCCTGGGCCCCAAGGCTTGAGGTCCCCGTTTCTACAAAACTGCGGGATATAGATCAGTTTCCTTGGCTGTACTCTATGAGAGCCTGATTTACTTACATTGTAGAATATTTGGAATTATTTTCTGCCCACCAGCCAGCCTCGATACTCGGAAACAAGTCCTAATCTTATTAAAGCAGAAAATAGAAGGATAAGAGATGGTACAGAAAGGAGCAGACAGTCATAACCTTAAACACTTGCAGACACGGCTCACCAAAAGAGACATGAATCCTCCAGACGGACTCCACAGGCCTAGCCGTCCTCTGAAAACAGGGCCACAGTTTTGCATGCCCTGAGTAAAATGGATGCTGTCTTTTTGGGGTATCTAATAATTTGGGCACAAAGCAGTGTGCGGTACACTTGGTAATTACATAAATATTTTTTACAGTTTAAGGTGACAGATGTTTTTAACCTGCTGGAGACTAGTTAGTCTGTCTGCTTACTAGAGGGTTTATGGTCTGCGATTAGATTCCTCTTGGGCTATGAATTTGTAACATTTTTTAGCACGGAGGGGGCTTGATGACAAGTTTGTGGGTCTTAGAATTAAAATCAAATCTCATCACCACATTACAAGTATCTTCCTGTTTCACTTACGGGCAATGCACATCCAGAACACAGACAGGACCGCGGGCTTTGTCTACCTGTATTTTTCAGCCCGACTGGGTCCGGACAGCGCCGGACATGGCAAGGTGCTTACTTTTTCATGCCTGTGCTTGTCCTTTTCTTTTTCTCTCTTCTCTCTCTCCCTCTTCTCTCTCTCCCTTTCCTTGTCTTTCTTCTCCTTCTCCTTCTCTTTCTCCTTCTTTTTCTTCTTCTCCTTTTTGTCCTTTTTCCTTTCTTTCTCCTTGGGCTTCTCTTTTTCTTCAAACAGTTTTTCAGGGAGCACTGATGACAGAGCAGGCAGCGTGGCGGGGACCCTGGCGGCCACTGCGGGGCTGAACAAGGGCAGCGGTACGTCCTTCGGGGGCAGCACCACGGGCGCAGGGGCTGCTCTGGGCCTGTCCTCCCGCCCCTTCTCTTTAACCTTCTCCCGGTCTCTCTTATCTTTATCCCTTCTGCCCCTGTCTCTGTCTTTCTTCTTATCTTTATGCTTCTCTCTCTCTTTTCTCACCATTCCGTCTTTCAATCTCACTTTGGGATCGACATCCTCAAATTCTTTTATTTTAAACTTATAGGGATCTGGCTCTTCATCTTTAAGAAACTCCTTCCAGGGGTACTTGGTTTCCTT
This sequence comes from Ailuropoda melanoleuca, assembly GCF_002007445.2. Lineage (NCBI taxonomy): Eukaryota > Metazoa > Chordata > Mammalia > Carnivora > Ursidae > Ailuropoda > Ailuropoda melanoleuca. Next base: position 6,992,803 of record NC_048232.1, on the reverse strand, counting down.
GCTGCTCTCCTTCTCTTTCTCTTTCACTTTGTCTTTCTCTTTACTCTTCTCCTTGCTCTTGTCTCTTTCCCTCTCCTTATCTCTCTGCTTCTCCTTCTTCTTCATTTTGGTCTTCAGTTCCTTTTTCAACTTCTTTTTGACTTCCACGGATGAAGGCAACTTGGTTTTCTCCTCATACACCTTGTGCAGAGGTTCGGGGGTGGGAGGAGAGACCGAAGGGGAAGAGATGTAGGGAAAGCTGGGAGGCATAGTTGGAGGGGCTCCCATTTTTGCCTTCCGCACAACCTCATCTATGGACGCATCCATTGTCCATGAATTGTCCGAACTCGAAGTTCCGCCTGAAAGAGGCAGGGGAGTGGATCCTGACTTTGTGAAGTTGTTGGAGGCGGCGGAAGCTTTTGGAGCAGTACATTCTGAACCTGAAATCCTCTTAGGGCTGGTAAAAATGTCTCCTTCGGATTCTGATCCAGAAGAAAACTCGAAAGGGTCTGGCTCTCGTTCGGCGCAAGCCCGCGCAATCACGGCATTGATAGAGTCGTCGATCGTTTTATCGGTCACGACAGCCTTCTTCGGCTGATTCTCATTGTTGAGTTTCCCAGCCTCTGGGGGGGTCTGTATCTGTCTTACCTGAACGGTCTCTTTACTAAGTTTTTCACTTATCGTAGCTGAAGGAGTCCTATTTGGTGTTTCCGGTCTGACAGGTGCTTGGGGAATATGTGTCATCACCTTGGGACTCTTGGGGCTTTTGGGGCTCTTAGAGCGTCCAGGAGATTTCTTCTCTTTGGATATAGTTTTTGGTGACCGAATAGGACTTCCGACCATTGCTGGTGACTGAGTAGTTTTAGGTGATTTAGTCTTCTGTCCCGGAGAACTAGTTTTAGTCTTTGTTTTCGGTGTAAATGACTTTGTTTCTAATGGTTTTGTGATTGGCATTTGTGATTTTGCCACTGGAGCCAACATCGGCGGCTCCGGGGACGGAGGGGCAAGGTCTGTACTGTCCTGTACGTGGACCGGAGAGAGCATTGGCGGAATCTTTTGGGTATTTATTGAGCTGAGGGGTTCTCGAGCTTCCAATACTACTACGTCCAGGGTGTCCCCTTTAGTGCTTAACAGCCGTGGTCGCTTGATGGCAGGCATTTCTTCAGCTTCGGGACTATCCAACGGTCTCTTACCCAAGAAATTCTCATCATTAATAATTTCCTCCTCCTCCAGTTCATCATCTTCTTCCAAGGGAACCTGCATGGCTTCAGCGGACGTACCGCCATCAGTGGGCACCTGCTCTTCTTCTTCTTCTGGTAAAAGAAAAGAAAAGAGCTGTTAGCAGAATACTTAGAAAGCAATGCTTTCTAAACAAATAACAGCAATGCTTCAGACGTGATTTCTGGGAGAGAAAGGAATTTATGGACAGTGTTTAGAGGGTAAGTAAAGTGGTAGATCCTCAACGATCTTCCAAACTCGCACGCCATCGTTATCGGAAGGGTGGCAATCAGGGACAGCAGATATCCAGACTGACTGTTTTCTTTTTGAGTGGTTTGGCCCTACTTTCAGGACCTGGAGTCTGCTAAGTATTTCCTGTCTCCTGCTTCCTTAATTATTTTCCTAACCTAACTGAATACTGTCTTTCTCTTACTTCTTCCTCTTCTGTACAGGTGTGCATACGCGTGCACCCCCGCCCCCATACCGCTGAAGATCAAGAGGTGGGTTATTATATGACTACTACCTGAGAAATTACAAAAAAAGCATACATTTTTTAGGACTCTTATAACGAATGTTAATTCTTGGAGTTGAGAAAATGCAAGTGTCCAACCTGGATACAATTCGTATACTACTTACGTCTTCTCTTCTGCTTGCTTGACGTCAGCCACTTTGAGAGACAGTGTGGTGCGAGGGCAAACGTATTGGCTTTGGCATTAGAGGGATGGTGTTTCCGCCAGCATTCTGGCACTAGAGAGCAACAGGCCTTGAGCAATCTTTTAACCCCTGCAGCCTGTTTCCTGACCTTTCAAAAGGGGTTAATGTTACTGGCCCTGCCTACTTGACTGAGTTGCTTTAAGATCACATTATTTCTCTCTACACATATTAATAAAGCATGGGGACACAGTGTATGTGTATAGCACATAGAAAGTGATTAGCCCCATAAGACAGATAAAGAGCTACAGCAGTTCAAAGCAGAAAGATTACTGCAATATTAAAGATCTAAGGAAGATTTCACCAATTAGGTAGTGCTTTGGATATCTGCAGACTAGGAATGGGGAAGCACAGGATGAAGGAACAGATGGTGAAGAGATGGAGATGGAACACAGGAGGCCAGGGAATATTCACCTGGCAAGCAGGGTATAAGACGGGGAACAGTACAAAGGAGCTTACTAAGGTTGCATCCAGACCCCAGAAGCTTTGAATTCCAGAAAAAACTAAATGATCTTTATTCTACTGGTAGTTTGGACCTGGTGAAGAGTTTTAGACAAGGAAGAACAATCAGAGGGTATATGTTAGCAAATTCTTCTGGCAGGAACATACATGATGGATGGGAGGTAACATAATAACGGAGATGTGACAAGTAAGTTAGGGGTTACTGAAATGATGTAGGTAAGTGACAACAGGGTCTGAACTGGAACAGTGGTAACAAAAGGAAACAATAGAGGTAGGTGAGATTTTGAAGGTAGAATGAACGGAATCTAATAAATGATTAGGTCTAAGAGTGGAGAAAGGAGTCAAGCACCATCTCAAGGCTCTGAACCCTGGGCAGTGAGCAATGCGGTCATTAAGAGAAATAAGGAAGTAGAGAAGAAAGATGATTATTAATTAGCTCAAGCCCTAGACACGGAGTTGGGTGAATGGTTAATGACGTCTGGCACAAGACAAATTTGAGACAAAGTACTGTTAGCATGACTGGAGAACGACAGTATCACCTATCCAAGCGCCTAAGTAGAAACATCATTCCAGATGCCTTCTTTCCTTTGTTTCTCTATTTCCGCATCGTGAACACAGTTTCTACTGCATTTTCTGGAACACGCTCTCCCTACTGCTACTACTGTCTGCTCGAATCCTCAACACCTCTTCTCCATACTTCTAACTAGTCTCACTGCCTCCAGCTCCTATCTTTCACATTGCCTTATGCTGATCTTCCGAAACCACAAATCCAAGCATATGACTCCCCGTCTCAAGAACCTTTCATAGGTCCCTACGTCACTACTTTGCCAAGGAGTTCCTTAGAGCCTGAGGGGTCTGTGGAACCCTTTTGGAAGCACCGCACAGTACAGACTGGGTCCCCTATTCTCTATTAAGTGGAATGGTTACCCCTAAGGTTATCTATTTTACCTGCTGAGCTTCCACAAAAGCTTTTGTTGTGAGGCTAGAACAGGATGAAAGCCAGTATTCTAAAATGTAAAATTAACCCAATTTCTCCAGCACCACCTATACGGCGCTCCATCATCTGATTCCGTGATTCACCTCACCTTCCACTGCGTCCTGAGCCCTCTGCCACTCTGTCGCGCAGACTCACTTGCAGCTCCTCAAGGACACATGCTGTGCCTCTGCACGTGCAGCTCCCTCCACCTGGAAGGACCCCCCCTGACACTTCGGTGACTTTCTCTTCTTAGTCTCCAATCACGTGTTCCCTCTTCCGTGACACTTTTTCGTATCAACTGGAAAATGACCAGCCTCCCACTTTGGGCTCTACCGTACTCTGGTTATATAAGCAATGAGCACGCCTAGGATATTTAGTGTCTGGCCTTCTACAGAAAAGTTTTTAGATTCCTGTCCTAGATCTACTCTGGTCAGAAAAATTGAACGGCCCCTTCCAACCCTATCTTTATCAGAATGACAAGACAGACCTCGAATCTTCTCAACTGCTAATGGGCAAACATCAAAAATGAGAAAGAAGAGAGCTTGAGGATATTCTCCAAGTGAATGAAGAAAACATTTTAGAGTACTCATTACTGTTTTATTTCTGAATTCCAAAGAGCCCCCTCCTACCTGACAGAGGTTCATAAACCCCAGCGATGCCAAAGCAGAAAGAGGAAGGTTCGGCTTAGGCAGGGGCCTTTAGATGTGTTAAAGCCTGTCTTGTTCTCCTATCTCTGGAGGTGCATCGGGGGCTACGTCAGCTCTGGGAGGATGAGTCCCCCAGGCAGGGCCGTAGGTGGATGCCCTGGGAGGGGCAGGGGCAGAGGGATTACTCTAATGGAAGCAATCCCTAGAAAGGTAACTTCCAGGACTAACAGAAAGAGAGTTTGTTATAGGTCATCCAGACGAAAGGCCTGTTCTTTGTTTTTCTTCAGCAGAACAACTAATCAGAGTTCAATTTCAAACTACTAAATAATAACACCGGTCAATAACAGATATACATTATAAAGTTAACCCTGCAATCCTTTTTGAGAAGATAAAAAACAACAAACAAACAAACAAACAAAAACCCCCCAACTCTCCTCACTCTAATCTTCCAAACCCCGCATGACAGCGTTAAGTCGTGAGTTAGCATTTAGGGCAAGTGGGCATCACCTCCTCCAGCTGGTCTAATGGCCCTAACCTGCAGTGGGAGCAGTCCAGAGCGGCTGGGACACTTTGTAAGGACAGCAGATATTTTAAGTGAGGGCAGCTGCTTCTGGGCAAGGGTTAATGTTCATGCTGCTAAAGGTATGGTAAGAAATTATTAATAAAACTGGTATTTTCTATTCTGCTTGTGTTAAAATTTGGCTAACATTAACAGTGATAAGATTTTGATTTGATTATCCTTTGTGCGAGAGTTTATTCAAAACTGTGATATCTGTTATAACCGATCATTAATACTGTCATTCTTCAAGGAATACCATAAATTATGATATAACGCCTACACGTCTGGGAGAAATAGAAGCTATTGACAGTAAGAAAAGAGACGCACAAAGAACCACACTTAAACCAGCACAGGAGCATTTATTTTCAAAAAAATGTCAAGTTTCTGCTAAAGGCTCATGCCCACTATCAACACCCTTATTCTTCATATAAATTCAATAAAATTTACATATATATACTATAATTCAATCTATAATTATAAATTATATAATGCTATAATTCAATCTAAGAAAAACCTACCATATTGAAAAGTAACTTGTCATTCTGCCAGAGTTTTGCATATGTGGTATGCTTTCTCATTTGTCAAAAAAAGGAAATGATGGGAAATATCATGAATGACTCAGCACAAATTTATCACCATGGTCAGAAATACAATTTAAAAGAGACACTTAACTGGTAGCAAATTCCATATCTTATCATAAGGTATGGAAAAAGAAGGAGATAGAGATGATCTCTCAGGTGTCTTTTCATTTAAACAATCAATGATTCCAGGTCAACATTTGATCGTAGAATTATTTTTTAACTTATTAATTTGAAATAATGTCAAACTTACAGAAAAGTTGTAAGAACACTACAAAGGACTCATGAATACCCTTCACCCAGTTTCACCAAATTAACATTTTCCTTCAGTGTGTGACTGACGGCAGAACAACAGTCAAGTTCCCTTCTACTTACAGATCAGAAATAAGACGGGTCCGTGGTAACGTCTGTCTTTTTAAAACTTTCACAAATGTTGATGCGGGTAGGGGACTCAATACAAATTCCACTCTAATTTTTCTTCGTTAATGACACAAATAAATAATCCACACTCGCTACATTTCCCAGAGGAATAATGAGAAAAATATGCTTCTTTACCAAACTTCTTGAACAAAAGATAAAACAAGGCAATAAGGCCTGGACACACCAAAAGGGTTTTTAATGGGTTAATTCTAAGTTTCTATAAATATTGACTTAGAACAAAATATCTTTTTAAGTAGAATAATAAATGCCTTTAAAGAAACACAATAATCTAAAGAGCTCATGGACATTGTGGGGGGGAAGGAAATTGTTTTCATATGGCACGGAAAGCTTATTATCTCATTAACCACACAGATGCATGCAACTTTAAAATTTAGTGGCATGATCTCAAAATAGGCGAAACTATACTTGCATTCCTAACTTTAAATATAGGGACAATAAAACTATCTGTATATATTTCACCAAAATCAAATGCATTTAAAACTAGATTTCTTGTGATTTTTTTAAAGAAATATACATGCAGAAATTTCTAGCAATAATGACACAAACTTACCTATTTTCTTACTAGTTTATGCATCCTGCTGTTTTTATAATAGATTCCTCTTTTATTAACAAATACGAAAGGATTCATTTAGAATGCATAGTTTTTCAAACACGTTTCTGTCTATCTGGATACTCTTGTCGCCAGTTCCTTGAAGGGACTCACTCTTTCTATTACTCATTCATTCACTCACTCGTCTGCTTGGTGTCTAATGAATCTCCCTGTGGCAAGCACTCTGTTCAATCCTGTATGAAGTCAAATAGGACATGATTTCCCATCCTTAAGAATCAACCACATTTTGTGGCCATTGGCTCAAGTGCTGTGGCAGGGATCGGTTTAAGGTACACATACAGCCACACCTGGAGAGATGAGGACAGAAGGGGGTCTAGACTGAAACCACCTGTGGCCTCTGTTACCAGTGCCATGAGTCCACCTTGCCCAGCCCACTGACTCTCTCACATCTAAGTTTTCACATCTGCCAAACCTCAGTATTGACATCTGACCTCCTACTTGTAAGAGCTGAGGATCTTTTTATTGGGGTCATTTCCACACATAGTGGACCGTACACGTGGGATGATCTAAAGGGCAGGACAGAGCTCTTTCTGCCCCTAAGTATTTCACGGACTACACGCAACAGTGCTTGGCATTCTGACCACTACGTTTACGACTTGGATAAAGGCAGCATCTTTAAAATGCTGCTGCCAATATCTTTAAGGCTGTAAAGCTAACAAATGAATGACTCTCCCCTACTTTTTGAGGTAAGGAGACTGAGCAAATGGAACATAACTGAAGTAACCTGATGGAACACCGGGGACAGAGAGGGTTTAGAGCACAGGGTACTGAAGGGGCAAGGCTTGGTCAGGCAGGTGGACACTGGACGCGTGGAAAGACAGGAAGAGTAGCGATACAAAAACCACCCACAGAAACATTTTATTTTTAGTTCCAAATGAGGCTAAAATTAAAAAAAAAAATCCCAACTACATCCCCTCATAAAATATTCTTCAAATTGTGCTGTCTACAACGTAATAGAAATNTAGTTCTAAATGAGGCTAAAATTAAAAAAAAAATCCCAACTACATCCCCTCATAAAATATTCTTCAAATTGTGCTGTCTACAACGTAATAGAAATTAGACCCTTAAAACACAACTCAGTGTGTGTAAGTGGGTAGGTATTTTTTAAATAAGCCTATTTACTTTAAAAAAATNTTAGACCCTTAAAACACAACTCAGTGTGTGTAAGTGGGTAGGTATTTTTTAAATAAGCCTATTTACTTTAAAAAAATGAAATTACTAGCAAAGACAAGACAATTAGACAGTGACAATTTATATGGTACAACCAATCAATAACACAATAAATTAATAGCAGAGTGAGGATGATGTGTTATAAATACTTATACACACACTGACCTGTAAAAAAAGCACTATTTCCCTAACATTCTGCACAATAAAAAACTAAAATGCTATATAAGCAAGCCGACCTGAAATGACACCTAGGATTATAAATGGCCTAATCTATATGTTAATGCTGTTGTATCACATAACTGCAGCAAGACTAAGATAACAATATGACTTTGGGGTTTCTATGGCTACATCCTGGGCTAACGGGCCTGAAGGGGCTGGCTGCTGACACCACACAAGCATTCTGAGTGCTTCTTTTTGGTTATTTATGATATGATTTATGATAACAACAACATCTCCTATTTTCTCTCCTCCTCAGGTACAATAAATTGCTATCGTTAATCACCCTTCTTGGTTCAACTATGATTACAATAGCATAATAGGGCCTAGCTATGGCAATATTGTGGTTTTTTTTTTAAAAAGAAATAAATACAAGATCTCTTCAGACAACGTCAATATCTCTAATATTTTAATCAACTTCCTTTAAGTCTTTCGGAATAAATTCTACTACAACTAAGATTCCATGCCAAGGATTTAGGCCCTTCGTGCAAATCAAGCACCACACATTCACAAATCACTGTGGCCCTGATTTCCTCAAACTCACTATACTAGTAAGATCGTGCACACCACATTAGAGTAGTGACACAGTTTCTTTTCCAAGACAAACAATGGCAGGTTTTTTT
>NC_048232.1:6968463-6984513 GCF_002007445.2 Ailuropoda melanoleuca | reverse complement strand
TAACGCCGGGATCACGCCCTGAGCCGAAGGCAGACGCCCAACCGCTGTGCCACCCAGGCGCCCCCATCTTTCTGAACTTCAACTTCCTTTGATGCCAAGTAGGGTTAACAGAAAGTACTACCTCTCTGGCTTCCAAGTAACAAGACAAAGTATGTAAAGAATCCAGCAAAAGTGCTTAATATATGAGTTAGAGTATAAAACCGGAAGATAGATTCTTCCCCTCTCCACATCGATGCCTTTTCAATGGGCTCCTCATCAAGAGGGGGAGCCTCCTTGCTTTGGCCAGTGGGTCAGAGTTGGCAAATGAGACATGAGCAGAGGTTTGAAAACCACTCGCATACTGGGGCTTGTCGTCTTGCTGCTCATGGGAAACTTGCAACCACCTCCACATGAATGAGCCGAGGTGAGCTTGCTGGATGAGAAACGTACACCTTAGGGCCCCAGCCCAATCATCAGACACCTGAGTGATGACCAGCTGATTACAAACGTACAACCAAGCACAGCCACAAACAGTAAAAGAACTGTACAGCTGACCCAATCCCACATACCAACCCAAACACTCGTGAGCTAATGAACAGCTGCTATTACTTTAAGCCGTCCAATTTTGGGGCGACTTGCTACCCAGCAACATGTTAATCATGTATTCACATACATGTGTGAAACGGACTTGTCATTTGCGGTGGTTCTGTTCTACGAAGGTGCTGTGAACACTAAATTAGCAGAAACTGAACCGCTGCTCCCAGGGGAAACATAAGGTTAGGTTCCTGTGAGGCTCCTGTCACCATATTTTTGTCAGCAGATCAATACATAACCTTGTTTTATGTCATTTAATATATACTGTTGATTCATTAACATTGAACTCGTTCTTTACAGCCAGCAGCACTGTAATTCACACCTGCTGAAGCTGATCTAACACATGTATTTTTTCCATAAGGCATATCCTAGCCTTCTGACACTTGGGAACACTACCCAGCACTTCAGCATCATGCCTGGGAGCCGTTTTAAACAGCAAAATCAACAACAACGACAAAAACAAAAAAATAGAAAAACATGGTACAACTCGAACACGGAAATGACACTTCTTTGCAATATGAGAGCTAAAGCAACAAGGCAGAGCGTCCCCTTGTTTGAACTGAGCTAGAAACGGACATGTCGGGCAACTCACGTTCTTCGCCACACTTCGCATGTCTGTGAGTGACCGTGAAAGCATCACGCATGCTGAATTTGGGGCTACATATATATTTTAGTGTGCTGGCAAAACTGCAAATATGGACTCCATGTGTAATCAGGGTCAACTATATATAATTAATTATATGGCTATAAATTCATCAGCATCAAATACTTTCATGGACTATGGGTTTAAAATAAAAGATTTTATTTGAAAGTAATTCCAGTCCTCAGAAGGCATTTAACAAAAAGATTAAATATGCTTTAAGAACTGTAACATTGTGACCATATCTGGTAAGGCATTTTTCCAACCCCAAACTGGGACATGTTTTAGTTTAAAGATGTCAGAGTACTAGCTATGCACAAACTTTACTGGTCACACCACATGGCCATGCTTTGAATTTCTGGAACCAACCAAGGTCTTTCCCTTCTCAGCGTCTTTATAGCCACATATTCTGTTCCTCTCTGCTAGGAACACTCCCCCCTTTGTTAGTTCCATGCTTGTCTCTCTTTCTCACCGTTTAAATCTTAAGCTTATGTACTGCCTTCTCAAAGGAGTATTCTTTGGTCATCCCCTATCTCCAAAATAAAGAGTCACAACTTCTAACTGATTCTTAGTGCAGGTTTTATCTGTTTCCCCATCTAAGCTCCACCAAGACAGGAACCACATTTGCCTGTAGCTGCTAAGCAATCATCCCAGGATAACAATAAATATTTTTTTCTGCAATAGTACTATTAGAAAAATAAAACTATTTAGCAGATTTTACTGATTCTAAGTTCTTAACGTAAAAAAAAGTGTGTATCTCTGAACTTGGGATATGTTTTATAATCAAAGCATCTTGTTTCTGTTGGACAAACAATAACAGTGATGTAGGTCATTGCCTGCCTCTGGGTGAACCTGTCATTCTTGGTAAAATTACTGGACACTGCAACTCCTAGATGTTTCAGACAACAAACCATTAAAAAATTTGCAGAAGAAATATTTGTTCGATGCAGTTAAAAAGTAACATTTTATATCATAAGAAAGAACTGTTTCTTAGTCTGATTGGCAGTTGTGTTTTTTATTCTTAGTGGATTAGAAAAGAGTGGTGCTTCTTATCATTGATTATGTCTTAGGATCAATGAAATATGACAGTTGTTCCAAATTGTTATTAAATGCTTACCATATTCCTTCTCTAGAACCCAGAGAAACTGTTTTAAACTATTAAAGCAACAGTAAACTGGACAAACCTAAAACCCAAGGGCCCAAGAAGGCAGAACTTACAAACTGTGACTCAGTGAGAATAGCACAGGTAAGTGGTGATCTGGTTGTTGCCCTATGGTCTTCATTTTCTTTCCCTTCCTGTCGTCACTTACATAAGACATCCCTTCATCAGTTAGATCTTATATACAATCCTTTTTACTAGACTGACCTGGCACATGACCTCTGCATTTAGATGCATGCTCTTTATTTCAAGGCCATACTTTATTATTAAGGCAGTGTTTCATTATAGTGGAAATGGCAGTGAACTAGAAGTCAATCTTGGTTTAAGGAACCAGCCCTTTCCTGTTCTTTGTGCTGATGAGCACAACACTCTTTCACTGTACACACACACAAAAATACTGTTGACCCTACTTGCTTCATAGGATTATCATGCACAGTCAGTAAAAACTCTGTGAAATCCCAATGACCAATGACCATGGATTGTCAGTGATGGCAGACCCTTTGCTGCAACCCTCTCCACTCACCCGGCCCCAACCAGGAGCCAACTGCCGGGAGGAGCCACTCCTGTACTCACTCTTCTCCCTCTTCCCCCAACTACGCAGGTACGACCCCAGAGATTTCCACAAAATCCGGAAAAAAGGAAGGCTCAGGATAATTACACAATGGCTGTTAAAGAATAAGATTAGACAGAAGACCAAATTCAGGATGACTCCAGTTTGAAATGGTAAGAGAAACATCAGTTCAGTACCAAATGATAAACTTGATGGGGAAAGAAAATCAGTATTTAAGCTTCTGGTTTTCATTGTCTCATTCCATCAATCCCGAAGATCCTCATACTTAGGAGATAGCCTATAAAATCTGCTGCTGGTCTCTCAAATTTGGTGATTCGAAACAAGCAAAAAACACCCCAAGAAGCCATCCATTATTACAAGTCACCAAAACAAGAACATCACCAAACTAGTATAAAAATTACTAGAAAAATGCTACGAAATCACAATCAACTCTTTCCTGGCAGGGATGAAAGGTAGGGGAGGGGAGCCAAGAGGTTAATCAACTTGTGAGTAACAGAAAGTATACAAATTAAAAATTCTTAAAAATCAGAATCGGAGGTACTGCATTTAACAGTACACTACTTGGAACTTCACGTAAACTTTCTTTGATGAAAGGTATGTCAGGAAGTCACAATGTCTCAGGGATGAATGTCTCCATCCCTTGTGACTTTGCAAATAAATAGTTCTGACTACCAAAAGCTAACATGACTGTGCCTACTCACCATTAAGGCCATAGGATGGGTGAGGCTGAGGGCTCTCCACCTCCAAATGAAGAATGGCATCATCTCCCGGCTCAAGGGCCTCCAATGGCTTCGAGTCATAATGAGATTAAAATCCCAACTCTTACTGTGATTTCTAACATACTATCAGGACCTTGTCCCAACCTGACCCTCTGCTCCTCCTCTCCAATCACACCGGCCTCTTTGTGGTTCCTCAAACTCACTGTGCTGCTTCCCAGTATTCTCCTGATGGCCCAGAATATTCTTCCTCCAGGTCTTCTCATGGCTGCCTCTCCCATTTTATTCTCATCTCCAGGGTCACGTCCTCGGAGGTCTTCTCTGATCACCAGCCCTCTGAGACCTACTTGCCTCCCAGGCAGTTTTGTGCCCTGTTTTATGTCTGTTGCAGTCACTCCCGTTTAACATTATGTTATTTATTTACTCAGCTGTTTTTGTCTCACCCACTAGAATGTAAGCCTTCTGAGGGCAGGGGCTGTATCTTCCAGATTGTATTTCCAGTGTCTAAAACAGTAGCTAACCTAGAGGAGGCCCTTAATATTTGTTGAGCAAAAGCTTGTAACGACCATGCAGTTTTTCCCACGAGGGTGGCTAAAGCTGGGGGTGTAAGAAAGGTACCTGAGGAAAAATACAGTATGTGAACAGGTCACCTGAGGAAATATACAGTGCTTGACCAGCCAGTAAGTTGGAAGAAAACCAGAAGAGAAAATATAGGCCAGTACAAGAAAGGGTTTCAACAAGAAAGGAGTATTCAATTGTGCCAAAGATCACAAAAGCATCAAGCATACCACAACCCCCCAAAAGTTATTACACTCCACGATAAGTTCTATGAAATAAATAAACAGGATAAAATCACAGAAGATAGCAATTAAGGAGGCAGTAGTGAGAAAGAGTGCCATCGTCTTTGGTAGAATGAAGAAACTATCCTAATATTGGTTAAACATAGATCTGAACAATTAGAACAGCTAGTCAGAGACAAGCCAGAGGAAAAGTATTCTTGGCACAAGGAACAGCATGGAGAACAGCCATATGTATAACATGGTTGTTATGTTTGAAGCACTGAAAGGAAACCAGTGTGTCCAGTATAATGTGAGAGTAAGAGGGAATGCGATGGACTGGATATGTAGATGGGGCTTCACGGGTCATGGTGAAGAGTAGGTTTTATAAGTTTGATCTGTTTTTTTGTTTTTGTTTTTTTTTAAGATTTATTGATTTATTTTAGAGGGAGGAGGGGCAGCAGGAGAAGGAGACAGAGAATCCAAAGCTGACTCCACACGGAGCTCAGAGCCCAATGTGGGGCTCTGTCTCATGACCCTGAGATCATGACCTGAGCTGAAATCAAGAGTCAGATACTCAACTGAATGCGCAACCTTGGCGCCCCTGATCTGTTATGGAGAAAGGCTCCTCCAGCAGCTGTGAAAGGAATATGAAGTAGGTCCCCGGTGTCCTGAGGGAACAGCTTCAGTCTGGTGGTGGAGGCAAAGGCTGGAGGGCAAGTTGTTTATCACACACTAAAACAGTCTCATCCATTTGTTCACCCGACAAATACTTGTGACAGTCTGTACAACGGGCAGTACAGATGTAAGTAAACAAAAGCTAAGGTTTCTCTTCTCATGGACTTTACCTGCTGCTGGCCGGGTAGGCAACAAATAAACACAAAAGAAATTCATAGTGATGAAGTGCTAAGAAGACAATAAAACAGAACAGATCATGTGCTGGCAGGGAAGGGCTACTTTGGAAAGAACAGTCACGGAGGAAGGGATATTTTAGTTGAGACCAGATTCGTAAGAAGACTGGCCATGAGATGACCTTTTGCACAGGCATATTTGGGAAGAGAAGAGACCAAGGCAAGCCCTGCTGTGGGAACAGACCCGCGTGTTCAGCGCACGGGAGCCAGGCACTGTGCTGGGGGGAGGCCTGTGGAGGAGGCTGGTGCGCGGAGTCAGAGCTCTCCTTGTCTTCCGTGCCCAGCGGTCCACGGTGTCCGAGCACAACGGGAAGCCACTGGCCGCCTATGAGCAGGGAAACTTGGTTAGTGGTCGCCTATGAGCAGGGAAGCTTGGTTAAAAGAAAGGACAAGATTGAGAAAGGCAGGTGAAGAAAGCCAAGGAAAGGTTTCTCAACGCTCACTGTGCAGAGCAACAAGATCCTCTATCAGATAAGACACACAAAAGAACCAGAAAACAACCTATTCCACTAACGGGGGAGGGGGGTGGTGGTGAAAATGAAACAGTAATATGAGGCTTAAAATGACTGATCCAATTGAAAACAACCACACCCAATAGGAAATCAATTATTATATGAAATGACTATATACAAAAAACCCCAAAACCAAACCCCACAGGTGTGCATGGTCAGCACTGTTCTAACTTTTACACAGTAAAGGAAACAGACACATGCCAAGTGGCCTATGCACTTAAGAAAGGTTGTATGTCTTTGGGATAATACCTTACTCTATGTTGACAGTTTACGCCCACAAAAATGAAAATAAAGTAAAAAAATTACGACCACATTTAAGTTGTTTGATGCTACATTTCATGTTGCAGATATGCCTAGGTACAGAGTAATATATAACGTTAATTAAACCTTTACTCTAACGAAAGACTGTCCTGGTGCTCTAAATGACCTTGACAAAATTCTAGAAACAAGATCTCAAGACCTGGGGCTCTAAAGCTATTTTAGAATTAGCTGGGAATAATTGTCCCACAATATGAGTTTCTTGATTAATTGCTTAAGATAAGGCCTCCTTTTCCTTGCTGGCCTCCAGTGGCTCCCTCTAGTTCCCATAATCACTATTGTCTCATTCTTCTAAACCCTGGAAGGCTAAGGGAAAAATGAGAGATACACCAATTCCATTACTTGAGGATTAGCTAAGAGATAACCCTTTGTATTCCACTACTGACCATTATTTGAGTAATTATTCAATAACTATCGTACGTTTGAAAGATGCACTAATTGTTTTTTGAGGTTCACTCCTGCTCTGTATCAGACAAGTTAAGAATGTTATGTTCTTTAACACTGAAAATCTACATTTGGGTCACGTGAGAAAAATGACTAGTAACTTTCACTGCATTTCATTTTTCTTTGATTTCTTTTCTTACATAAAAAATAAAAGCTGAAACAAGAATAATTAGTCTCTTGAAGGTCTTACTGACTAACTAGAAAATTAGGACTCTATTTTTGACCAGATTTATGTCTTGCAAGAGTCAAATTTTTGCATAATTTAGACAGAAAATTGGCAGGGGATGGCTGTTTCATCTAATTTCAGCAAAATTAGTATTCAGCCACCTGAATTTTTGGCAGTAGTCCAGTATGTTTATCCAAAGCAATAAGTAGATAGAAAATAAAAGCAAATTGACAATCGTGCCTAAATAAGTTACTTTCTCTCTCTCTCCTCCCCCCACACACATTTTAAAAATGAGCAGATAATTTTAATGGTATATTTCATGAACAGACTTATGGTTTTGTATTCTTCTCTTAATAGCAATTGCAGATAGAACAAGAAAACCCATCCCATTTTCAAAGCACAAAGAACCTCACTCAAACATGGTCTACAAAGGGGTAAAGTTGTTTTTAATTACTTATCCTCCAAACCAAACAAGTCAGATACATCACTTCTTGACTATTTCTGCTAAAAGATGAATATGATAGGACAGTGATTTTAAATTCATTAGTAATTGCTGTAGAGCACATGCTAATAGAAAACTGAAAACCCCATAACTAACTCTTGCTTGCCTCTAATTCCTCTAGAACTTCAGTTGTCACAGAAGAACAAAAGCTAAGAGGCACACACACATTTAATGTTTACTGGGCACCTACCATCTGTAAGCCTTCAACTCAAAGAAACTGAAAAGTACTCTTCAAGGCCATATTAACTTTGTGTCTGGCAGGGTCCAAGTTTGGTGGCTCTCAGACACACCTGGCACATAGAATGGAATTGGTAGTGAAAGCGAAGAATGGTATGTGGCTTGGAAGCCACGTGGACAAAGTCTGCAAAAGAGAGGCTTCCTACTATGTGCTTGGTACCACGTGCTAAGAACTCAAATAAGTAAGGGATGCCTGGGTGGCTCAGCCAGTTAAGCATCTGCCTTTGGCTCAGGTCATGATCCCCGGGTTCTGGGATCAAGCCCCACATTGGGCTCCCTGCTCAGTGGGGAGTCTGCTTCTCCCTCTGCCTCTGCCCCTGCTTGTGCTCACGCTCACGTGCGCTCTCTCTGACAAATAAATAAAATCTTAGAAAGAACTCAGATAAGTAAAAGAGCCTCAAAATGCTTATCCACATGAAATTTGCCAACTGAGAAACAAATATCATTTAAAATGAGGTAGTTTGAAATAATAAAAAGTAAACAGAGTCTAAGGCATTTCAGAAATAAATAGTAAGAAAAGCACTGTCCAACAGAAATATAACACAAGCCACATAATAGAATAAAAAATTGTTCAGTAGCCACATTAAAATATCAAAAAGAGTAGGTAAAACCAATTTTATTTTAACTCGATATATCAAAAGTATTATTTTGACATATAGTCATATGAAAATAATTATTAATGAGCTTGTTTAGCTTCCTTTCATATTAAGCCTGAAATATGAGGTGTATTTTATACTTATAGCACTTATCGATTCAGATGCTAAATTTTCATTTTCATTGGAAATAACTTGATTTGAATATATAACATTTACAGTTGAAAAAGTAAGGGCACATACCTCAGTTGTTCCACACATACACAGACATTTTTTAATAGTGAATAAATCATCAGTTTTTAAATTTAAGTAAAACTAAATAAATACTAAATATATAATACAATACAATAAAAACTAAATGAAATTAAAACATCAGTCCTCAGTCAGGTGAGTTACATTTCCAGAGCTCTATGGAGCCCTGTGGCTAGTGGCCACCATGCTGGATATGCAGGTCTAGAATTCCATCAGGACAAGTTGGGTTGGAGACTAGAAGTTTTTAAGGTACGGATCAAGAGGTGACGGAGAAGCAGAAAGAAAAAGACTGAATATGTGGTTGACTATGTGCAATTAAAAGAAACCAGAGAAACAGTATCAGAAATAGCTGCAAAAAATTGCAGTTTATAAAGCAGGGGAGAAAATACCAAAAAGGAACAAACACTTATGGCCTACAGGGGACTTGTACTAACAAGGAGAAGTAGGGGTCAGAGTTACACAGAAACCTGGTACCCTAGAACCAGAATCTGTAGTTCCCCTAGATTACAGTGTGTTCACAAGAGTAGATTTTAAATCCCCTACTCACATATACATTTGTCGAAATAGCTAACTTTGCTTCATTTCTCTGTCTGGTTGCTAGAACACAACATAAGGCAGCGGTTAAGTACATAGGCTTGGGAGTCAGATGGCTTGACTTCACATCCTGTCTTCATTGCTTGCGACCTGTGTGAACCTGGGGAGGTCTCTAAGCCTTATCTGTAAAATGGGATGATCTGGATTAATATCTATGTCATAGGGTTTGTGTAAGGATATAGCTAGTTACATACAAAGTGACTAATGAAAGGTAGTTGTTATAATTAGTCAACAGCCCAGATTTTAAACATCTCTTGCCTGGATTACTAAAATGAAATACTAACTGGTCTTCTGGTTTCCAATTTCTTGCTACCTCCAATCCAACATCTACTTTGTCATCAGAATTATCTTCTGAAATCAAGGACGTCAATCACGCCTACTCTTCAGCTAAAAAAAATCTTCAATGGTTTTCACAACTCTGTATCTGTCCATACAACTCTCCCTACATTTCTAGTATACAAGAAAATTTCAATGCCCTCCTTACTATAGAAGATTTTTTTTTTTAAAGAAGATACTTAAGACACATCTTAAGAATTCAGAAAAACCCTGACTTGACCCTCTCCTTGGAAAATGATCGCTTTCATCTTCTTTCCATAGAACACAAAAATGAACAAGAGTCCTAGAATCAAATTGACCGCAGGTTAGAAGTGTGATTCTGACAAGTATCACCTCTGAGACTTTAGGCAAAGCCCTTAACCTCTCTGAGTTACATGTTCTTCTCTAACATATACTTTGTAGGGTGGTTGTGAAAACCCTAACATGGTATCTAACAAATGGAGGGCACCTGACAATCAGCTTCCTTCCTTTTCTTTTCCCGGCAATAATTCCCTCCCCTGTGAGTAAGAGACATTTGTTTCTATCATTGTTTCTCTTCTTAGCCTGTGAGTCAGAAAACCTGACTTACTCACCCTGAAGCCCTAGTATATATTACAGTACCTGAGACAGGATAGGCACTAGGTTTAACAAATCTTTGTTGAATTAAAATGAATCACACTTTTCCAGAACATGCACCATTGAATCATGTTTATTCTAGATTAACATGAAACTTACATGGTCTTTGCTGAGACTTCACTAGAAGGTAGACTGGGGATGGGGTGGGGGTGCACTGGTCAGAAATATGCTCTGTAGGGAGGCGATATCAATTTAGGACTATTACATTTGCTATTAACAACTCATTCACTCTTGGATAAACAAAATGTGGTATGTTCGTACAATAGAATATTATTGACAACAGAAAGGAATGAAGTTTGGATACATCCTACAACCTGGATGAACCTTGAAAACACTACGCTTAGTGAAAGAAGCCAGTCACAAAAGATCACATATTACATGATTCCATTTATATGTAATGTTCAGAAGAGGCGAATCTATAGGGACAGAAAGTAGATTAGCAGCTGCCTAGGACTGGCAGGAGTTGGGGGAGGTGGGGAATGCCTGGTAATGGGTATGGGGTTTATTTGCAGGGGAGGATGTTCTAAATGTTCTAAATTGACTGTGGTGATGGCTGCACGGCTCTATGAATACACTAAAAACCAGTGAGCTCTGTACACTTCATATGGGTGAACCGTACGGTATGTGAATTATATCCCAATAAAGTTGTTATATTGCAACAACCATTCACTCAACGACGATGTGGATGTCTGCTGGGTGGGTGGCACTCCTGCTGGCACTGGGGATACGACAGTGATGGAAACAGAGTCCTGAGCTTCAAAGGGAGAGAAAATAAAAATCCCAAACATCTATGCTATGGGGGGAAAAAAAAGGAAGGATAAAGGGACAGAGCAGGATGGGAAATAAACGGGGATGGGGTGACAGCATGTTTTTACCCACACTCATGTGTTGTGCATTTGTGTGTGCGTGCTTTAATAATTAGACAGCAGTGCAGACGGGAATCTAGAGATCCCACGCAGACGAGCTTCTTCCATAATGGATCCTTCAGTCTAAGACCTGACACAGTGAACTAACTAAAGTGTGCTGTTGTAAAAAGGTATCTTTCTCTCCTGTCATTTTATGACTAATTTTGATTATAAATATTTAACAAATCATTACCATATGGACTTAATATTCTCCATAGTGCTTTGGCTAAATGGTAGAGTAAAAAATTCAGCGAGAGAGAGAGAGAGAGAGAGAGAGAGAGAAAAGAAGCACAACTAGCCCATCAACTGGCTTGACTAGCTTCTACCCTGAATTTGCTGTTTTCTCCTTTCGCACAGTCTGTTTTACGTGGCAAGCCCACACAGGGAATGCCTTCTCTGTGAAATGCCTTAAGTATTTCCAGGCATTCAATCCATGTCAAGAAGCCAGTGAGATCTTATTTGCTGAGTAAGCGATAGCTTCACTATGGTTAACTTGAGCACTTTAGAAGGGACATTAAGTGCCACTTCTGCATGTGACAATGTAATACCTGCACTGAATGCTTGTCATGCTGGTTCACTTTTCAAGCCTCTCCCCTCTCAGACTCTCTTGCTCTCCTTTTTTGGAAGGAAGACATTTGAATTCTCACCACCTTTTCTTTACCTTCATTACCATACGTCTTATGCTTGCTTCTGTCTAGATGTCAGCATTTTATTTTGCTTTTTCTTATATTCACATCTTCTTCTAGGTTCTCTCCCCTATAGAAAGTCACTAGGTTATGGAAGGAAGACTTGTGTCCCCACACAGACCACTGAGAGGAGTTCTGCTGCTAGCACTGGCTGACCAGGCTGCTCCGATGGAGCCCAACCAGAGAACAGCTAGAAAAATCTGCGAGCGAGCTCTCTCCCTGTCCCTCCCTCCCTCTTCTTTCACTCTCATCTCTTTGAAGGCCTCAGAGAACCACCAAGGGACCTGCAATTGTAGGACCAGGATCCAGAAGAAGAACGAATCCAAGAGGGTGAGGCTGACATGAGCCTGCTTCTGTTATCCTCGGGATACAAGGGCTACAAGAGCAGTGCTGACACTTGATTTTAGCAGGATCACAATAGCTGCTGTGTTGAGAAGACTTTGGGGGCACAAACCCGGTCACAGAGAGAAGCTGTGGGGTGACTGCAGTAGCCCAGGAGAGAGGTGACAGGGCGTGAACCCAGGCAGTGGTGATTGTGATTGGTGGTCAAATTCCTGTTGAGACCAGAAGATCCCAAGGGTCAACCCAAGGGCCTGAAAGCAGCTTTTTTTTTTTTTTTTTTTGAGGGGGGGTGGTGCATGATGTTTTTAAACATTTTTTTTTTAAATTTTTTTTTTTAAGATTTTATTTATTTATTCGACAGAGATAGAGACAGCCAGCGAGAGAGGGAACACAAGCAGGGGGAGTGGGAGAGGAAGAAGCGGGCTCATAGCGGAGGAGCCTGATGTGGGACCGGGATCATGCCCTGAGCCGAAGGCAGACGTTTAACTGCTGTGCCACCCAGGCGCCCCTGTTTTTAAACATTTTTAATTGGCTGCCAAGATTTAAAAATCCAGAAACATCCCCCTTCCTCCCAAATCTAAATTTCCTGCCTTTACTAAAATGTCAGAAGATCTAGAATTCTATAACCACATGCCATGGGGGCAGAGTAAGGCTGCCCACCTGAAACAGGACATATGCACTCCCAGCTCCGCTTGGGAATCTGTGTGTACAATCCTCCTGGAAAGCCTGAAATGGACCTACCCCAGGATCCTCTCAGGTGGCAATGACTTAGAACTTGAACAGATCCTCTAAAGTTTTCTCCGGAACTTCGTTTAACTAAGAAAGGACAAACGTATGGTTTTAAAGGCCCATCAACAAGAATGTTTTATAATAGTATTACTTCCATGAGGCAGTATCATATAAATATGAAGATATATTTTTTAAATGTTTCTGGCTGGAAGAAAAAAGTATTATAATTTTCAGCTGAAACAAACCCTGAACTACCAGAGACAAATCCTATAAAAATGCCAGTGGAATTTAATTAAAACAGATAGGCTAGAAATACATTTGATAAAATATTTACCTTAAGTATCTTTTCAGATAAGTAGTATTTATACAGTATACTCATTCTATATGGAAAGCCCTACTGAGAGCTATAAAAGGCAATTTATGTATCACCACGGACGGCTGCCACATGGACTCTCCTTTTCCCCGGACTCTCACAGAGAGATCTCTTCCAAATCAGAATTACGAGTTATAAGAGCATAACTAACAGAACGTTACAGAACTTAGTAAAAATGCGAACCTGTCACCCTCTGAGCTATAACTGAAGTGGAGTGACAGGACACAACCCCATTTATGAAGAAACTGACCTCAGAACAAATATTCCTGACTTCTTCAGCTGCAGTCAATTTGACGCTTTTGGGGGAAATGACAAGAAGTAACTGAGATGGGCCTATTAAAAACAAACACTATTTGAAAGTAAAATCTTACTTAATGTAAGAAAGTAGGAACATAATACCAGATCCCACATATACTTCTTTCTTTCTCCTTCATTGCTTACAAGTAAGTTCAATGCTTCTGTATTATGACAGCCAAGACAAAAACACCGCTACCCAATTCAAGTTAATGCTTTTTTACCTATTTGTGATTCCTTGAGAACTTACTGCTTTCCAGATCTAATGTAAACAGTCAGCAGGAAAGGTATTTCCTAGCCCCAAGAAACTCAGTCTAGCAGGAAAGATGCACACAAAAAAATCAGAACACAGCGAGGCAAGGGGACTGTCAGATCAGAAAAGAGGGGTTCTTGGTCCTTTGTCAAATTGCTCTGAAGAATAAATTTTTACTTGACCATTCCCCTTCACCACTCATTCACTCTTAAAACTGTTACCTATCTGACTGACAAACCATTCCCTGGAAATACTTTCCCACGGTCCCTTGGGACTTTTTCATTTCTCATTACAAATAATCCTCATCCTGTCTGATCTCTATATAATAAGTGGACTGCTGACCACTCTTTCTTGAAATTCTCTTTCATTACATTCATTTAAACTTTAGTTCAACAAATATTTATTGCATATTGAGTCAATGCCAAGAGGGAAGGAAAGTACTGGACACAGAAAGACTTTCAATCTGTCAATGAGCTCTATCTAGCAGGCAAAACATGATAAATCTGCTGAATTAACTGTCCTGAAAGAAAGCTCTCCAGATGGAAATCTTTCAGTGATTCCCATTTTGCCTACGAAACTGAAGATGACCTTTTTAACCTTCAGCTAGATTTTTGTGGCTCTCTATAATATGGTTTGACCTTGACTTTCACTCTTTTCCCCCCTAACTTTCCTTCATCCCAGCACCGAACTACTTAGTCAATAAGTCATGAGCTTTCCAATTCTGTGCTTCTGGTTATATTGTTTCTGTCTGAAAGCTTTTTTCCCCCATACCTGCTTATCAAAATCTCATCTATTTTACAAGAACAGTCTCAAATAATAACTTCCTTCATGAAACCCTTCTTCCAATCTAATTTGAGCTCTTCATTCCCCAAATCCCCATAGCAGTTTCTAACTTTCTCAGAATACTTGTGCTTATTATGTTTTATACAGTTATTTACTTGCGTCACTCAGGATTTGAAAGCTCAAAGTCTTGTCAAAGATACAAACTGTGCTTTAAATCATCTTTGTTCCTTGAATCTTTTGCCAATCTCTAAGTATTCATAGGCTATTTATTATATGCATGACATCATGCGAAAAGACATAGTGAGGGCTCAAATACTTTACTTTATTGAATTAGACCAAATCATCTGGTGGTTTCCTGATAAGAGCTGTGTGAGAAGTAAATGTTTTCAGACCATGCATGTCTAAGATGTTCCTGTTCTATTCCTGTCACCTGCTTGCTGGGCTGCATACAGAAGCTAAGGTTGAAGTGACTTCACTCTCAATTTCAATGGCATGTACCACTCAGTTAGAAGACAGTGCTCCTTCAGCCAGACACCACTATGAGCTGCAATCCTTTGCATGTGATTTTAGGCATGTATGATTATCTCTTGATCTCTGATGGCCTCTTTCATAATAATGTACCTTGGTGTGCATTTTTTATTCATTCATTGCTATGGGTTTTATTTAGGCCCTTTTAATATGGAGATTCATATCCTTTAGTTCTGGGAAATTTTCTTGTATTATTTCTTTGATAATTTCATTTCCTTTGTTTTCATATTGTTCTCCCTTCCTGGAATTCCTCTCAGTAGGCTCTAGGACCTTCCAATGGGTTCTGTAGTTGTCTAACTTTTGTCTCCTCTATTGTTCCTCTCTCAATTTAACTGTTTAGATTTCCCTGACTTTATCTTAAAACGCCCCTGTAGAGCGTTTTACTCTGATCACCATACTTTCAGTTTCCAACAACTTGTTCTTGTTCTGTGATTGTTTATTCCTCTTTGACAGTTCCTGCTCTTATCTCTCTGAGGGGTATATGCGGGTGTGTGCACACATCTGTTTACCTTTGGAGTTCTCTCCTGTTTATTGTCTCTCTTTCTGTTTTTCGTGCTGGTTATTTTTCCTCCAATGTCTGGTAGTTATTGGCTGTCTTTCTATTGACTTAAGAGTCAACAGAAAGAGTTAAATAGTCAATAGAAAGCTTGCTGGAAGCTCTGTGTGGCAGAGCTGGGACTCTGCTGACTGGTGGGCTTATTTTAAGACAAGGAAGCACTAACGGTAATGGTATCATCAGTAGGTATTTTCTCTGGGACTACTCAGTGTCTTCAGGGAAGGCTCCTCTGATTTCCCGTAAGGTAGGAATACACTTGCACCTCAATTCCAATTTCCGTACTGAGAGTCAACCCTGTGCTCTGCTGAGTTCACTCACTCACTGTTGCCCATTAACAAACGCAAGCAACTGAACTCCTCATCTTGTGCAGATTGATGGGGAAGTGGTCAGTCACCCAGTAGTGAATGAGTACCTAAGGGTCACTGCACGTTACAGGCTTTCAAATAATTCTGGTTTTCAGCTCTTGACCCCTTCTGAGGGAAGGATGAATAGAAGGAGCACAAAGGATTTTTTGGGCAGTGAAACTATTCTGTATGGTACTATAATGGTGAACACATGTCATTACACATTTGTCAAAACCTATAAATGTATAACACCAAGAGTGAACCCTAATGTCAACCAAAGACTTTGGATGATAATGGCATGTCAATGTAGATTCCATGATTGTAACAAACGTGCCACTCTGG
>NC_048232.1:6950818-6964175 GCF_002007445.2 Ailuropoda melanoleuca | reverse complement strand
TGCGTCACTCAGGATTTGAAAGCTCAAAGTCTCGTCAAAGATACAAACTGTGCTTTAAATCATCTTTGTTCCTTGAATCTTTTGCCAATCTCTAAGTATTCATAGGCTATTTATTATATGCATGACATCATGCGAAAAGACATAGTGAGGGCTCAAATACTTTACTTTATTGAATTAGACCAAATCATCTGGTGGTTTCCTGATAAGAGCTGTGTGAGAAGTAAATGTTTTCAGACCATGCATGTCTAAGATGTTCCTGTTCTATTCCTGTCACCTGCTTGCTGGGCTGCATACAGAAGCTAAGGTTGAAGTGACTTCACTCTCAATTTCAATGGCATGTACCACTCAGTTAGAAGACAGTGCTCCTTCAGCCAGACACCACTATGAGCTGCAATCCTTTGCATGTGATTTTAGGCATGTATGATTATCTCTTGATCTCTGATGGCCTCTTTCATAATAATGTACCTTGGTGTGCATTTTTTATTCATTCATTGCTATGGGTTTTATTTAGGCCCTTTTAATATGGAGATTCATATCCTTTAGTTCTGGGAAATTTTCTTGTATTATTTCTTTGATAATTTCATTTCCTTTGTTTTCATATTGTTCTCCCTTCCTGGAATTCCTCTCAGTAGGCTCTAGGACCTTCCAATGGGTTCTGTAGTTGTCTAACTTTTGTCTCCTCTATTGTTCCTCTCTCAATTTAACTGTTTAGATTTCCCTGACTTTATCTTAAAACGCCCCTGTAGAGCGTTTTACTCTGATCACCATACTTTCAGTTTCCAACAACTTGTTCTTGTTCTGTGATTGTTTATTCCTCTTTGACAGTTCCTGCTCTTATCTCTCTGAGGGGTATATGCGGGTGTGTGCACACATCTGTTTACCTTTGGAGTTCTCTCCTGTTTATTGTCTCTCTTTCTGTTTTTCGTGCTGGTTATTTTTCCTCCAATGTCTGGTAGTTATTGGCTGTCTTTCTATTGACTTAAGAGTCAACAGAAAGAGTTAAATAGTCAATAGAAAGCTTGCTGGAAGCTCTGTGTGGCAGAGCTGGGACTCTGCTGACTGGTGGGCTTATTTTAAGACAAGGAAGCACTAACGGTAATGGTATCATCAGTAGGTATTTTCTCTGGGACTACTCAGTGTCTTCAGGGAAGGCTCCTCTGATTTCCCGTAAAGTAGGAATACACTTGCACCTCAATTCCAATTTCCGTACTGAGAGTCAACCCTGTGCTCTGCTGAGTTCACTCACTCACTGTTGCCCATTAACAAACGCAAGCAACTGAACTCCTCATCTTGTGCAGATTGATGGGGAAGTGGTCAGTCACCCAGTAGTGAATGAGTACCTAAGGGTCACTGCACGTTACAGGCTTTCAAATAATTCTGGTTTTCAGCTCTTGACCCCTTCTGAGGGAAGGATGAATAGAAGGAGCACAAAGGATTTTTTGGGCAGTGAAACTATTCTGTATGGTACTATAATGGTGAACACATGTCATTACACATTTGTCAAAACCTATAAATGTATAACACCAAGAGTGAACCCTAATGTCAACCAAAGACTTTGGATGATAATGGCATGTCAATGTAGATTCCATGATTGTAACAAACGTGCCACTCTGGCTGGGGATGCCTTCAGTTGGGGGGGCTGTGTGGGACAAAGGGGAGTGAGTGTATGGCAGTCTTGGTACTTTCTGCTCAATTTTGCTGTAAAGCTTAAACTGTTCTAAAAAATCAACTCCATTTTTTTTTTTTAAAGGTACAGTTCAAGTCTTACACTTCTTTGGAGCTTTTCACAGCATTTTCTTATTTTCAGTCTAAAGGAACTAGCTGCCATATGATCCTTAAGCATAAACTACTTCAACCTGATACTGAAATTCTCCTATGTTTTATCTCCTCAACTGGAAGCTTCCAGAGATGACATTTTATAGCTTTTGATAGATTCCACAATGCCTAATTACTTTTAAAAAATTATGCAAGGCTACAGGGTATTTACCCCAAAGATACAAATGTAGCAACCTTTAGGGGCACCTGCACCCCAATGTTTATAGAAGCAATGTCCACAATAGCTAAACTATGGAAAGAGCCCAGATGTCCATCGACAAATGAATGGATAAAGAAGATGTGGTGTATATATAATGGAATATTATGCAACCATCAAAAAAATGAAATCTTGCCATTTGCAATGACATGGATGGAACAAGAGGGTATTATGCTAAGCGAAATAAGTCAATCAGAGAAAGACAATTATCATATGATCTCACTCATATGTGGAATTTGAGAAACAAGGCAGGGAATCATAGGGGAAGAGAGGATGGAAATGAAGCAAGACAAAACCAGAGAGGGAGACAAACCATAAGAGACTCTTAATCTCAGGAAACAAACTGAAGGTTGCTGGGGTGGAAGGTGGTGGGAGGGATGGGGTGGCTGGGTGATGGACATTGGGGAGGGTATGTGTTGTGGTGAGTGCTGTGTATTGTCTAAGACTGATGAATCACAGACCTGTACCCCTGAAACAAATAATACATTATATGTTAAAAATAATAAAAAAATAAAGTCCTAAAAGGAAAAAAAAATAAAAGGAGGTGTAGCCAGAAGACAAAAAAATTATGCAAGGCTTCTTTATCCAAGAAAATATTGTTACCCACAGTGTTTCAACTTCCATGTATCCAAAGAAATGAGCGCATAACTAAAATTCTGTTTATCAGAATCCATCCTAATTCACGGTTCATTGTTTGGTTTATTTACAACTTCGAAACCATGGTTAGAATCACACCACCTCTCTATTTTAATATACGACCAGCTCACTGGTCCTAGACGTCCTAGNTAAAAATAATAAAAAAATAAAGTCCTAAAAGAAAAAAAAAATAAAAGGAGGTGTAGCCAGAAAACAAAAAAATTATGCAAGGCTTCTTTATCCAAGAAAATATTGTTACCCACAGTGTTTCAACTTCCATGTATCCAAAGAAATGAGCGCATAACTAATATTCTGTTTATCAGAATCCATCCTAATTCACGGTTCATTGTTTGGTTTATTTACAACTTCGAAACCATGGTTAGAATCACACCACCTCTCTATTTTAATATACGACCAGCTCACTGGTCCTAGACGTCCTAGTCTCTCTCAGATGATTCCCACCACCTCTGAATAGGTCTTGGTGCCTCCATCTTTGAGCCCTTGATGGTTAGAGCCAGAGTGACAGTCCAGATGATTTCACTCCTCTGGTCCAGAGCTTCCACAGGCTTCCCACCTCACACTACCTCAAGCGCTTGTCACAGTCATAAACATCCTCCCTGCTAGACCTCTTATTACTCCCTCCCACTTACTCAGTTACAGTCACACTTGTCTCCTGTCTCCCCCCACCCCCGTCCCCTGAATAAACTAAACGCTTTTTAGCCACAAGGTCTTTGAATTTGCTGTTGCCTCTGGTTGGAATGCCGCCACTATGTGACCACATGGCCTGTTCCCTTCTTTCTTTCCAGGCTTATGAAATTACTACTTCTTAGAGAGACCTCCCCTCAATAACCTACCTCAGTAACCCACCACTCTCTGTCCCTCTGCCTATCTTTATTTTTCTTCTTAGTATTTATCACTTGACACTAATATTTATTTTTAAATGTATACTGTACTCCCTAGAACATATGCTTCATGACAGCAGACTTTAGCTCTGCTCACTGCTGTGTTTCCAGCTTCTAGAACAGTGCCTGCTTCATAGTAAAAGCATAATGAATTTTTCAAATGAATGAATGGACCACTTAACAAACTGGTAGCATTTGGCATTTAATAGCAGTTATTACTGCTCAAAAAAAATAGTACTTTTCAATATTAACAAAGTGGAGGAGATAAAGACCTTTAAATAAGGAAATAATAACCACTGTATTCTTTAAAAGTAAGATGCCATTTATAACACACACTTAACGTTATGTACCATTAAAAAAAAAACCTGGCAATTAAATTATGAGAATGCATTTTCATCACTTAGAAATTTTATTTTAGACTGATTGAACAAGCTGCTCTAGATGTATTTAGACAGATTTTAATATATCACTCATCCATATGTTAAAAAGAAAAGTGAAGTAAGTTTAAGGTAGTCCTAAAACTTCTTTACTTTCAGTGTCTGATTCTTCTGAATTACTTTTCAACGCTGAGTTGTCAAAATCCATGCTTTACCACACAATATCAATCTCTATGCCATCAAGAGTGTGAGAAATACAGCATTCTGTGTTCAATGAGCATCTCTGGGATTTTCTCACAAGCCATGACACTCATTTTGTAAGCGTTGGTGCATGTGTGCAGGTGATGACAACTATGTCAGGACAGCTGCCAGGCAGTGACCGTAAGAGACATCTGGATTCCAGAAATGCTAAAATATGAAAAGATGTGCATCTCAGAATCCAGAAAACATGTTTTTTTCCCTAAATATATAATAGCAAAGAAATAGTCTTAGGATGTTTTCCATAGTTCTGTTGTTAGTCTTGGAGACTCACTTTACGTTGATCTTTTTCTTTCCCTTTTCCACCGCTGAGGATTATGGCAGAAAGACTCATCTTGAGAGATCTCTAAAAGATAGCACTGATGTGCGTGAGTGTGTGCGTGCATGCATGAGTACTCGCGTGCGCGCACACACCTGTGTGAGGATGCCGAGGAAGTTTTTACTATCGCTTTATCACTGTCGATAGTGTCCTACTTTTCTCTCTACTTGGATTTAGGGAGGAGGGGGAGGTGGAGGGAAGAGGACAAGATGGAGAAGAGGGAACCCAGCACANGAGCCTGATGTGGGGCTCGATCCCATAATGCCGGGATCACGCCCTGAGCCGAAGGCAGACGCTCAAACCGCTGTGCCACCCAGGCGCCCCAAAAAAACTACTCTTTTTAAAAAATTTTTTATTTATTTATTTGAGAGAGAAAGAGCATGAGCAGGAGGAGGGGCAGAGGGAGAGGGAGAAGCAGGCTCCCCACTGAACAGGGAACCCAACACAGGGCTCGATCCCAGGACCCCAAGATCATGACCTGAGCTGAACGCAGTTGATTAACTGATTGAGCCATGCAGGTCCCCAACTTTTTTTTTTTTTTTTTTTTAGCAGCCAGGACTATCAAACTGAAACTACAAGGATTTAAGCAGAATTGGGTTTCAAGTATTGCTCAATTTAATATTAAGTATAACATAAACCAACATCAGTTAAACATTTGTATTCTGGGCTAAGAAAGAGGCTAATACAACTGGTGTTTACATTTGGGATTACTTTAAGTTAGAGAATATAAAGATGTTTTAGTTTTACTGGTGATTCCGACTGTACATTTAAATTCTAGTTCCACACATAATCAATCAAGTCATCAAGCAGTCATCCCTCTCCCCCCAGCCTCTGCCCCGCCTTCTGGATATTCACTGCAGAAAACATTGACCCAGGACTTCCAGGGTCTGTGCTATCTGCTGGAATACTGACTGGTGGAGATGCCATTCTTGGTACTGGACTCAATGCAAATGTGGCCAGTATATTCCATAGTCATTGAGCTTTAGTATTTTCTAAGAGGGGAGAAAGGGAGTGAATTATCAGCCCAGGTGAAAACTGGTATCACTTTAGTGCACAGATCTATCCCTCACACTATTTCAAATAGGACCAACTGTCACAATGATTGATACAGGTCATTTTTCCTTTCTAACAGTGTAAAGAAATGGCAGGAAGGGGAAGGCAAGAGATGTAGAGTCAAAAGAAAATGAGATCAATAAGAAAAGCAAGTAAGGACCGGGTTAACACTGCAGTCAGCTGCATGTTCATCTTGTTTGACTTTTTAAAAAATGGACTATATTCCCAGTATTGAATATGGACCTAGTTAAATTTCTGATGCTCATTTTTTCTAAAAAGTAACTAAAACACAAATCCAGACAGGATTTTTAAATTTCTGCATCCCTACATAGGGTAATACAATAATATTCCTTTTTTTTTTTTTTAAGATTTTATTTATTTATTTGAGAGAGAGAGACAGCACAAGCAGGGGGAGAAGCAGGCAGAGGGAGAGGGAGAAACGGGCTCCCTGCTCAGGGAGCCCGATGTGGGACTCAGTCCCAGGACTCCGGAATCATGACCTGAGCCAAAGGCAGACGCTTAACCGACTGAGCCACCCAGGCGTTCCTACAATAATATTCTTGACTAACAATAACATATGAAAAACATATTCTGGCAGAGTGCCATTTTGATAGCGCCTTGTACTCCTCGAACACCCAGTGCATTTCTGTGATTTTCACTTGCTCGTACTGTATGATAAACAATCCACTGTATGATAAACAATGTGTTTGTCTTATTCATAAGGTTAGAGACAATACAATAATATGAGAAGGTAGGAACCATCATAATCATTTCTGTGTGTCCAATACCTGGTATATAGTAACTGCCTACAAATGTCTGTCGAACAAAGGAAATGGGTACCCAGGACTTACTGCCTGACTGTCCAGAATCAATTTACACAGTCAAACTGCAGTACATAAAATATTATCACAATCTAAGATTTGAAATATGGTCTATCTTCCATTTTGAGATCTTCAGGTTATAATTACATTTACATTTTAGAATCTTCATGAAAATCTGCATTCGGTTTATTTACAAAGTCTTATTGTATCAGAAACATAAAATCACTGAAGGCCTGTCCCTGTGGTCTACCAGAATTTAACTTGTGGGTTTTAATTGCCCAGGACTCAAGCCCATAGTTAACCACAATTTCAAGTAACCATGGCAGGTCTACCCCAGGGTGAAAAAGTAAGGGAGCTCAGTCTTAAACCAACTTCAGGAACAACAAATATAGATACACAGCATAGTGATTGAGAACAGAGCTTCTTGGGATTCAAGGACCAACTTTCCTACTGATCAGCAGCAGAACATGAAGAGGAAACTTGACTTCTCCACGCCCTTGTTCATTATCAGTAAAATGGGGATAATAACGATTCACTTCTCAAAGTAACCAAGAATTGGTTTTAACCGAGACAACACACGGTACATATTAAACACTCAATATATTTTAACTGTTATATGGTTATTTGATGGATTAATCAAGCATAATATTAAATAAAGCAAAAACCAAATGAAAATCAAAAACAACTAGAAAAAGCAGGCAATGCTACTAATTAAATCACCCTCACTTACTGGCATCAGATGGCAACAAACTTAGTAATGTAGGTTCACATTACGTTCTTCTTGCTATACTTAAAGTGTATCCCACAGATCTGGTAGATGCAATTTTGGAAAGGGAGAGCTGTGGGATTTCTAAAGATAAAGATCCTTTACTCCTGGAGAGATATTAGCATATTACATGTGCTATAAAAACAGAGCCCCTATATTTTCCTATGCTAATCTTCTCTCAGTAAGAGAAAAAAACTGAACACCAGCATTAAGTACATTCACAGTATTGCTGACTACAAAAATTAATTATTCAAAATTACTTTTTCACATGGACTCCATTTCTTAGGGAACACATGACCTTAATAACCTACTCATGGATGATCAAGAATCAGTTACATATAATTCAAGTAAGTATATATTTGTCCATCTTTTTCTCCTTTCCTACCTGCCCACCTCCTACCTAAAAATGTGTCTTGCCTATGTAACTGTTAGCCTTTTAGGATCTCTCTAAAGCTGAGTCCTTCACATTTACACCAATACTTCTTACTTGGGTTTATTCACTCAGACTTATTTTTCCCTTTTCTTATCACTTCTGGACATATTTTGCTGTTGTTGCTGTTGTTGTTTGCATCTTATTACTTTAGAACCACTGTAGATTAAAGCCCAACTCTTAAGTAAACAAAAACAGTCTTCCACAGTTTTCTTATTTATTGTTAATGTATTGCTTGAATAACAGAGACTTATGATTTTTAAGAAGTAGAAAACACAGATAAACAATGTGGCACGTCAACAAACAGATGGACAAACAAAACAAACAAAAACCACACATGATCTTTCCCCCAGAGGTACTACTTCCTGGTGTTCACCTTCGTTCACACAACCCTCCTTAACTGGAAAGAACGGAACTGATAACAACAACAGGGATTTTGGAAAATTATCGTAAACAGAGGAAAAAAATTTACTTCTCTCAGTTAATATAGATGAAGAAATTCTTGTATTTCTAGTTATAGTTAGTAAGACCCGTCGCTCTATAAAACATTTACGAATTAAATCCTCTGAGTGGAATAAAAAGCAGAAAGAAAACAATCTGGAAGGCAAAAAAACCTCCCTTAAAACATAACTATGCACTGCAGAACCAATACAGTTACTACATTAAGTTCAAGTTTATGCAAAGAGTAAATATTCTCAATGTGCCATTTCAAACAGTACAAATACAGACCACTAAAAAGTAATTCTGCTTTAGAGATGACAATTTCATCGTAAGCGTGTGCCTTCAACTACACAGTATAACCTATTTTATAATATGCCTACTTTTCTATGGGTCAGGCATCAAAAAATCTTGATATTCCAGAATACAGTTCTCCGAACCTAAAAACAAAAGCTACTAAAATAGTAATTATTTACCAAAAAGATCACCTGCATTACTTGGTCTCCCACCCAAGTACTAACCAGGCCCGACCCTGCTTAGCTTCCGAGATCAGATGAGATCGGGCACGTTCAGGGTGGTATGGCCATAGACCTGCATTACTTGGCTAAGATGACGGGAGCCAGTTGTAGGCCACTGCCTAGACAATAGCAATTATTATTCATAATGGCATAATTGAGCCAGCAGATGAAGTATGTTTGGAGTACTCCAGATAAGATATTAATAAAACATGATATAATTTGAAAATACCCATAAATATATTAAAATTGCATTTTTGACACAAAAGGTAAAGTTTCATGGAAAATCTATTTATGCAACTCCTCCAATTACCTAAAGATCCAGGATAAATGTACTTCTGTTGTGTTATAACTCTTCTGATGAGCTCATTCAACAATTACTTGAATGCTTCCTATGTGCGAGGCACAGGTCTAGTGCTGTTCACAGCAGTGAATAAAACAAACAAAATGGCTGTCCATGTCGAACTTACATCCCAGCATAGACAGACAAAACAGTATGAGTAGTTTCTATTTATTTCTAAGGTCTTCTTACTGTAGAAATGTCAAAGGTATTTAAATCACTTTATCCATCTAAAACCAGAACAAATGAATTGAGCTCTTAATCCTTTGTTTCAAAATCAAGTTTTGATCAGTCTCTTTAAAAAATAAAATGCTAGGGGCACCTGGGTGGCTCAGCCAATTAAGCATCCAACTCTTGATTTCGGCTCAGGTCATGATCTCAGGGCTGTGAGATCGAGCCCCATGTTGGGCTCTGCACTCAGTGGGGAGTCTGCCTGAGATTCTCTCTGTTCCCCTTTCCCTCTTAAGCTCCTCCCAGCACTAAAAAATAAATAAAATAAAATAAAATAAAATAAAATAAAATAAAATGCTAGTAGTAGTAAAAAAAAAACATAATTCTTCATCAACAATTCAGAACTCCAAAGAGAAAAAGGCCAAGAAAACAATGTCCAGGTTTAGAGGAAAACACACCTTCCCTGTGAATGCAAGGCAGACCACATTTTACACAAACACACACCACTATTTTCACAACTCACTGGTTACTCATCATGATTAAAGAAAAGGGAACAATGCCTCTTCTTTAGCAAAACACTGTTATATTGTTATTTTATTAGTGTAACTTTAATCGTTTTTTATAAAGCTGGTTAGGTGGTACATATTATATTACCAAATACATATATGAACATTTATTTGATACCACAATTTGACCAAAAAGGGATGGGGTTATAACAGACTTTTATAGAGCAGAATCTAAAGCAATTCTGAACATTCATTACCTGATGTTAAAATTCAGAATAGCCATTTTGTAAATTAGTTACTGGTCAACTCATGAAAGATTCTGATTACACATTATTTAAAACCGGTACCGAGGGACTGAGATACTGGTGGAGAAGAGAAAAAAGAACCCCGGTGTGGGTTGTGGGGGGACTCAAAGGAGCCCAAAAAGAGGTAGAGTGGAGAAACTGTCCTCTACACTTCCATGCATGGGTTCTGGAGCTAATAATTCTTTAAAACTGAAAGACCACTAGCAAGGACTGCTTTAATGACTTTCACCCACCACTGTATTGGAAGATGTCCAAAGAAGATATGGAAAAATGTAAATGCAAGAGGAGAATGGAGAGGAAAATACAGAAAACTGAAGTTGCACGGCCAGCATGTATCAGCAGGGACAAAAGAATCTGTGTTCATTATCCTCTCCTTGGCACACTTACCTTCGATACCATTTAAAATTAATGTTAACCTTGTGGATTTTAAAGGTTAAGAATATAACATTGACTCAGAAAAACTTCTCTGAAAATAGACTCCCATAAACACAGTCAATTGATCTTTGGTAAGAGAGCAAAAGCAATACGACGGAGCAGAGATGGTCTTCTCAACAGATGGTGCTGGAACGACTGGACAACCACATGCAGAAAATGAATTAGACGCGGACTCACACCCATCACAAAAATTAACTCAAATGTTCACAGACCTAAATGTAAGACACGAAACTATAAACACCCAGAAGATCACACAGGAGAAAACCTACATGACCTTGGGCACAGTGATGACTTTTTAGATACAACACCAAAGGCATGATCCACGACAGAGATAACTGATATGCTAGATTTCATTAAAACCTTCTCTGAACCTTGGGTTTGAACGAGTGCCCCTTCACCATACTTACAAAGGACCTATGCATTTCATCTCTATCCTTTGATAAGCCACACTGTTATCATTTGTTAAAAAAAATAATAATACAACAGGTCCAAAATGGAGTTGCTTATGCTTAAGCCCCATGTCACCAAATTAATACTTAATGACAGTATGGCTCTCCCAGAAATAGAACCTTCAAGCAGTCAGTCAGGAAACTCGTGATCAGCACTAGCTAGGTCATCTGCCTGACAGACTCCTGCCCCCTCCTAAAGGAAAGCAAGCTTACAATAACCAACACGCGTTTTTGCCTCGTACAATTTCTCTGTTCCTGCTCCCTTCTGGCTATCATAGTCTCATTCTGTACAGCTCCTCGGAGCTCCTTTCTACTTGCTAGATAACATGCTGCCTGATTCAAATCAATTTTTGCTTAGAATGAACTCTTAAGAATTTTAATAGGCCTCAGTTTATCTTTCCACGGGTGTTATAATGTGCTTGTCTTTTTCTGTGTCTGTCCCCCTCTCTGTAATATTTTCAGTGGTGGGCCATTTCTACCTGTGAACCCTCAACATCTAACTTACTGTCATCGATAATACTGAACCCAAAAGGACGTTATCGTTAATTCTCTGAGAATGTCAATATTAAAATGTTGCAATAAGCTGACAAAATAAAATTAATGCACTCACGATTAAAAAGAAGTAAAGTTTTAAAAATACCACTTATTAGTCTTTTACTTCACGAAGAACTGACATTTTTATTTCAGACATAATGAGCTCAAATTTAGAAACTAAAAAGGAAGAAGGCATAG
Organism: Ailuropoda melanoleuca; assembly: GCF_002007445.2. Lineage (NCBI taxonomy): Eukaryota > Metazoa > Chordata > Mammalia > Carnivora > Ursidae > Ailuropoda > Ailuropoda melanoleuca. Next base: position 6,952,690 of record NC_048232.1, on the reverse strand, counting down.
AATTAGTGAATACATGTAACGGAGGATACATTTTAAAGACAGTGTTTGCTTCAATTTCAAATGACCAGAGCAATTGTACAGATTTTCAAAGATCTTAGGTCGACATGCTGCTGAACCTACTTCATAAATAGAAATAACTCATATATAATAAGCAGCAATGATGCCTCATGTATTAAAAACTAGTATCATAAAGTTTTTAAAAAATAGTTTGGGTTTTTTTTAATTGGCAAAATATAAGCACTCTGTAATTCTGTTTGTAATTTAATGTACCCAGAAACACTTTTCCTAATTAGGGTGGTGGAAGGATACTTTTCAGCCCAGATCAATCATCAAAATTCTGAATGAATGAAGTTTCACTTTTATTCAGCCAAGTAAGACAGCACTTACTGAACATCTACAGGACATACAACACTATGGTAGCTAACCCACCTTTTCTCACTTTAATAAAAGAAAGGAGTCTTGATATATTACAAGATAAATAACCCATTGAGGCCATAAATAAAGAGGGAAGATACCATAAAATTATTTAGATCACACAGAATGGCTATAAATTAAATCACTGTTCCTCATTCAGATCAGTAATATCTATCACTGATATGGTTGGTTTACTTAAGATATTATTTCCACAGGACAATTTTTTAAATCAAAAGGATATCTATAATTGTCATTTCTGCTTTCTTTATATCAGAGATTTTCAATATTTATAAACAATAAAATCCTTTTTAAAGCAAAAATTTATACATAACTATTGAAGGCATTATTTAACAGTTTTAACAGCTTATTTTGTAAACTCGGGTACTTGTCAATTAAATTAATCAAGGTACTGAAATAATAAGTTTGGGTTTTCAAGAAAACTTTGTTACCACAATTATTCATAACGACATAATATGAATCAAGTCAGACAAAAAGCATTCCATATTTATAAAAGAAGCTAAAACCACCATATCCCAAGGTCATCATGACAAAATATATTGAGATCGTTTTACCTGCTATTTTACAATGAAGCCAAGATGAGCACTAAGCAAGATGGAAAGTCTATGCTGAGGTGACATGCCAGCACCTTGCCAGGCCGGCAACTGAGGGTGTCACACGCACACGCACATCCTTGTTCACTTTTATGGGAGCAAACGTGTAGGGAACAAAACTCTTCAAAAGGTCAATAAAGAACTACCATTCTAGTCAATTACCCATTTGTGGAGTTTAAAATTAATCAAAAATAACAAGAGCTTTATCCCAAGGTTCACAGGAAACATACTGGGTTGTCAGTATTAGTTAATATCTTGGTGATCTCCTGAGGGTTAAAATTTGGTGCCCTATGCATTTGAACAAATGACTTTTGAAAAAAATTATTACAGTTTGAACATTATGACTCTAGGGTATTTCTCACTCTCAAAAGCATGAAACAGTAGTAAGATAAGGTATCAGGAAACTAAATTGACATGATTATCCAAAAAGCAGAATCTTCAGCAACCTATAATTTTTTTTTAAAGATTTTTTTTTAATTTATTTATTAGACAGAGATAGAGACTGCCAGTGAGAGAGGGAACACAGCAGGAGAGAGGGAGAGGAAGAAGCAGGCTCCCAACCGAGGAGCCTGACGTGGGACTCGATCCCAGAACGCCGGGATCACGCCCTGAACCGAAGGCAGACGCTTAACGACTGCGCCACCCAGGCGCCCTATAATTTCTGAATAGCTTATCTTTTAAATGAGATTTGGACACACTCGTGTCCTATGATAGAATGAAACTAATATGACAACTAGAGAACTAGGGATTTTCCTCTAAATTTTAACACTGATCTCCCTTCTCTGCCACACACACACACACACGCACCGATACACAAGCACACACACACGCACAGATACACAAGCGC
>NC_048232.1:6856642-6946475 GCF_002007445.2 Ailuropoda melanoleuca | reverse complement strand
AACAACAGGGATTTTGGAAAATTATCGTAAACAGAGGAAAAAAATTTACTTCTCTCAGTTAATATAGATGAAGAAATTCTTGTATTTCTAGTTATAGTTAGTAAGACCCGTCGCTCTATAAAACATTTATGAATTAAATCCTCTGAGTGGAATAAAAAGCAGAAAGAAAACAATCTGGAAGGCAAAAAACCTCCCTTAAAACATAACTATGCACTGCAGAACCAATACAGTTACTACATTAAGTTCAAGTTTATGCAAAGAGTAAATATTCTCAATGTGCCATTTCAAACAGTACAAATACAGACCACTAAAAAGTAATTCTGCTTTAGAGATGACAATTTCATCGTAAGCGCGTGCCTTCAACTACACAGTATAACCTATTTTATAATATGCCTACTTCTCTATGGGTCAGGCATCAAAAAATCTTGATATTCCAGAATACAGTTCTCCGAACCTAAAAACAAAAGCTACTAAAATAGTAATTATTTACCAAAAAGATCACCTGCATTACTTGGTCTCCCACCCAAGTACTAACCAGGCCCGACCCTGCTTAGCTTCCGAGATCAGATGAGATCGGGCACGTTCAGGGTGGTATGGCCATAGACCTGCATTACTTGGCTAAGATGACGGGAGCCAGTCGTAGGCCACTGCCTAGACAATAGCAATTATTATTCATAATGGCATAATTGAGCCAGCAGATGAAGTATGTTTGGAGTACTCCAGATAAGATATTAATAAAACATGATATAATTTGAAAATACCCATAAATATATTAAAATTGCATTTTTGACACAAAAGGTAAAGTTTCATGGAAAATCTATTTATGCAACTCCTCCAATTACCTAAAGATCCAGGATAAATGTACTTCTGTTGTGTTATAACTCTTCTGATGAGCTCATTCAACAATTACTTGAATGCTTCCTATGTGCGAGGCACAGGTCTAGTGCTGTTCACAGCAGTGAATAAAACAAACAAAATGGCTGTCCATGTCGAACTTACATCCCAGCATAGACAGACAAAACAGTATGAGTAGTTTCTATTTATTTCTAAGGTCTTCTTACTGTAGAAATGTCAAAGGTATTTAAATCACTTTATCCATCTAAAACCAGAACAAATGAATTGAGCTCTTAATCCTTTGTTTCAAAATCAAGTTTTGATCAGTCTCTTTAAAAAATAAAATGCTAGGGGCACCTGGGTGGCTCAGCCAATTAAGCATCCAACTCTTGATTTCGGCTCAGGTCATGATCTCAGGGCTGTGAGATCGAGCCCCATGTTGGGCTCTGCACTCAGTGGGGAGTCTGCCTGAGATTCTCTCTGTTCCCCTTTCCCTCTTAAGCTCCTCCCAGCACTAAAAAATAAATAAAATAAAATAAAATAAAATAAAATAAAATAAAATAAAATGCTAGTAGTAGTAAAAAAAAAACATAATTCTTCATCAACAATTCAGAACTCCAAAGAGAAAAAGGCCAAGAAAACAATGTCCAGGTTTAGAGGAAAACACACCTTCCCTGTGAATGCAAGGCAGACCACATTTTACACAAACACACACCACTATTTTCACAACTCACTGGTTACTCATCATGATTAAAGAAAAGGGAACAATGCCTCTTCTTTAGCAAAACACTGTTATATTGTTATTTTATTAGTGTAACTTTAATCGTTTTTTATAAAGCTGGTTAGGTGGTACATATTATATTACCAAATACATATATGAACATTTATTTGATACCACAATTTGACCAAAAAGGGATGGGGTTATAACAGACTTTTATAGAGCAGAATCTAAAGCAATTCTGAACATTCATTACCTGATGTTAAAATTCAGAATAGCCATTTTGTAAATTAGTTACTGGTCAACTCATGAAAGATTCTGATTACACATTATTTAAAACCGGTACCGAGGGACTGAGATACTGGTGGAGAAGAGAAAAAAGAACCCCGGTGTGGGTTGTGGGGGGACTCAAAGGAGCCCAAAAAGAGGTAGAGTGGAGAAACTGTCCTCTACACTTCCATGCATGGGTTCTGGAGCTAATAATTCTTTAAAACTGAAAGACCACTAGCAAGGACTGCTTTAATGACTTTCACCCACCACTGTATTGGAAGATGTCCAAAGAAGATATGGAAAAATGTAAATGCAAGAGGAGAATGGAGAGGAAAATACAGAAAACTGAAGTTGCACGGCCAGCATGTATCAGCAGGGACAAAAGAATCTGTGTTCATTATCCTCTCCTTGGCACACTTACCTTCGATACCATTTAAAATTAATGTTAACCTTGTGGATTTTAAAGGTTAAGAATATAACATTGACTCAGAAAAACTTCTCTGAAAATAGACTCCCATAAACACAGTCAATTGATCTTTGGTAAGAGAGCAAAAGCAATACGACGGAGCAGAGATGGTCTTCTCAACAGATGGTGCTGGAACGACTGGACAACCACATGCAGAAAATGAATTAGACACGGACTCACACCCATCACAAAAATTAACTCAAATGTTCACAGACCTAAATGTAAGACACGAAACTATAAACACCCAGAAGATCACACAGGAGAAAACCTACATGACCTTGGGCACAGTGATGACTTTTTAGATACAACACCAAAGGCATGATCCACGACAGAGATAACTGATATGCTAGATTTCATTAAAACCTTCTCTGAACCTTGGGTTTGAACGAGTGCCCCTTCACCATACTTACAAAGGACCTATGCATTTCATCTCTATCCTTTGATAAGCCACACTGTTATCATTTGTTAAAAAAAATAATAATACAACAGGTCCAAAATGGAGTTGCTTATGCTTAAGCCCCATGTCACCAAATTAATACTTAATGACAGTATGGCTCTCCCAGAAATAGAACCTTCAAGCAGTCAGTCAGGAAACTCGTGATCAGCACTAGCTAGGTCATCTGCCTGACAGACTCCTGCCCCCTCCTAAAGGAAAGCAACCTTACAATAACCAACACGCGTTTTTGCCTCGTACAATTTCTCTGTTCCTGCTCCCTTCTGGCTATCATAGTCTCATTCTGTACAGCTCCTCGGAGCTCCTTTCTACTTGCTAGATAACATGCTGCCTGATTCAAATCAATTTTTGCTTAGAATGAACTCTTAAGAATTTTAATAGGCCTCAGTTTATCTTTCCACGGGTGTTATAATGTGCTTGTCTTTTTCTGTGTCTGTCCCCCTCTCTGTAATATTTTCAGTGGTGGGCCATTTCTACCTGTGAACCCTCAACATCTAACTTACTGTCATCGATAATACTGAACCCAAAAGGACGTTATCGTTAATTCTCTGAGAATGTCAATATTAAAATGTTGCAATAAGCTGACAAAATAAAATTAATGCACTCACGATTAAAAAGAAGTAAAGTTTTAAAAATACCACTTATTAGTCTTTTACTTCACGAAGAACTGACATTTTTATTTCAGACATAATGAGCTCAAATTTAGAAACTAAAAAGGAAGAAGGCATAGAATTAGTGAATACATGTAACGGAGGATACATTTTAAAGACAGTGTTTGCTTCAATTTCAAATGACCAGAGCAATTGTACAGATTTTCAAAGATCTTAGGTCGACATGCTGCTGAACCTACTTCATAAATAGAAATAACTCATATATAATAAGCAGCAATGATGCCTCATGTATTAAAAACTAGTATCATAAAGTTTTTAAAAAATAGTTTGGGTTTTTTTTAATTGGCAAAATATAAGCACTCTGTAATTCTGTTTGTAATTTAATGTACCCAGAAACACTTTTCCTAATTAGGGTGGTGGAAGGATACTTTTCAGCCCAGATCAATCATCAAAATTCTGAATGAATGAAGTTTCACTTTTATTCAGCCAAGTAAGACAGCACTTACTGAACATCTACAGGACATACAACACTATGGTAGCTAACCCACCTTTTCTCACTTTAATAAAAGAAAGGAGTCTTGATATATTACAAGATAAATAACCCATTGAGGCCATAAATAAAGAGGGAAGATACCATAAAATTATTTAGATCACACACAGAATGGCTATAAATTAAATCACTGTTCCTCATTCAGATCAGTAATATCTATCACTGATATGGTTGGTTTACTTAAGATATTATTTCCACAGGACAATTTTTTAAATCAAAAGGATATCTATAATTGTCATTTCTGCTTTCTTTATATCAGAGATTTTCAATATTTATAAACAATAAAATCCTTTTTAAAGCAAAAATTTATACATAACTATTGAAGGCATTATTTAACAGTTTTAACAGCTTATTTTGTAAACTCGGGTACTTGTCAATTAAATTAATCAAGGTACTGAAATAATAAGTTTGGGTTTTCAAGAAAACTTTGTTACCACAATTATTCATAACGACATAATATGAATCAAGTCAGACAAAAAGCATTCCATATTTATAAAAGAAGCTAAAACCACCATATCCCAAGGTCATCATGACAAAATATATTGAGATCGTTTTACCTGCTATTTTACAATGCAGCCAAGATGAGCACTAAGCAAGATGGAAAGTCTATGCTGAGGTGACATGCCAGCACCTTGCCAGGCCGGCAACTGAGGGTGTCACACGCACACGCACATCCTTGTTCACTTTTATGGGAGCAAACGTGTAGGGAACAAAACTCTTCAAAAGGTCAATAAAGAACTACCATTCTAGTCAATTACCCATTTGTGGAGTTTAAAATTAATCAAAAATAACAAGAGCTTTATCCCAAGGTTCACAGGAAACATACTGGGTTGTCAGTATTAGTTAATATCTTGGTGATCTCCTGAGGGTTAAAATTTGGTGCCCTATGCATTTGAACAAATGACTTTTGAAAAAAATTATTACAGTTTGAACATTATGACTCTAGGGTATTTCTCACTCTCAAAAGCATGAAACAGTAGTAAGATAAGGTGTCAGGAAACTAAATTGACATGATTATCCAAAAAGCAGAATCTTCAGCAACCTATAATTTTTTTTTAAAGATTTTTTTTAAATTTATTTATTAGACAGAGATAGAGACTGCCAGTGAGAGAGGGAACACAGCAGGAGAGAGGGAGAGGAAGAAGCAGGCTCCCAACCGAGGAGCCTGACGTGGGACTCGATCCCAGAACGCCGGGATCACGCCCTGAACCGAAGGCAGACGCTTAACGACTGCGCCACCCAGGCGCCCTATAATTTCTGAATAGCTTATCTTTTAAATGAGATTTGGACACACTCGTGTCCTATGATAGAATGAAACTAATATGNACCGAAGGCAGACGCTTAACGACTGCGCCACCCAGGCGCCCTATAATTTCTGAATAGCTTATCTTTTAAATGAGATTTGGACACACTCGTGTCCTATGATAGAATGAAACTAATATGACAACTAGAGAACTAGGGATTTTCCTCTAAATTTTAACACTGATCTCCCTTCTCTGCCACACACACACACACGCACCGATACACAAGCACACACACACGCACAGATACACAAGCGCACACACACGCACAGATACACAAGCGCGCACACACACACAAGCAAGCACAGACAGTGATGGTGTAACGATGCTGTAGGCGTTTTCCTTTTTCACTTTCCAATTTTTCTGTAACATTATACATATTTTAAAAGAAAAAAAGAACAGATTTTTTAAAGAACACTTGATCTTGCTAACAGCATCACCGCCAAGATAGTGAACTCTTAACTTCAACCAAGAGCAATGAGTTTAGTGTTGAAAAAGGCTCAAGAGAAAATGGCAGACATACTCCATAAAGATGTGTAAGTGACCTGCATGCTTGATTCCTATGTTTGTTATTGTTTGGTACGCAGGCCATCGGACTTAACAAGCAAGGCTCACAGGGAATTTCAAACTCCTAAATGATAAATGAAGCACCGATACCAAGTCAAACCTACATTAACAGGACAAAAAGCTTAGACCACTCCGATGTACTTCAAAATCGAAACACGCTAGCAGAGAACTGTTGCTTTCTTCAATGTTATTGTGCCAATACATTTTCTCATCAAGTTAGCCCAAAATAAAACAAACTTGGTGCATTCTACCAAAACATCAGCTTTGGCTTTCTGTTTCTACCTCGACTCTCAAATACCCCAGCACTGAATACAGAACAGTAAATAATAAACACTGTCTAGGAATGATATATTCAAACTTATTCTCGTTGGCAGTCAAGACCCTGAATGCTTTCTTTTTAATGGCATGAGGGTACTCAACATTTTTTTTAAATGAAATTATAGTCTAAATATTGTCAACTGCATAGTTCAACTGTCTTCATTTTCCTGTTTCTATCAACATTTATAAAATTCAACTATGAAACATACTTTATACCTTGGGCTGTCCCTTTGTTTTCAAAATGAAAATAAGCAGTTTCATTATTACTTTATATCAAATGTCAGTTCTATACAAATTTCTTATTCAAGATATCTAACCTTGGTTTTTATATAAAAAGTCAATCATGTGTGCAAAAATTCAATCCTTTCCCCATTTATTCAGATACCGCAGACTATCAACCACAGTGTTTGTACAGGAATCCAAAAAATTAGGGAAGGGAGTCCATATTTTGATTGCATTTAAAGCAGGAAGGTCCTCTTAAAAAATTAAAACCATGCATCAACTATTGTGTTTAATTCAGGATGAACACCCAAAGCAACTAGAAACTAATGTGACAACTAGGCTGGAAGAAAAAAAAAAAGGCTTTTTTGCTCCACAGCAGATAGTCACGCTAACTTCAAAAATAAAGTCAGAAAAAATAATTAAGATCCTTTTGAGCATTTTAAACATAAAGATGTGGCAAAACTGGAACAATAAGAATCAGCATGAGTTTTCATGCAAGTAATATTACAGATTACAGATAATAAACCCCCTCCAAAGTACACAGGAGTCCATTTTCATGACACATGCATATAAAACCTCTAACAAAAAGGTTAATAAAAAGTCAAACTACATATCATTATTTAAGATGTGACACAAAGCAATTTTCAACTATATCTGATACCCTGCTCTTATGACTCTTTATTTTTGTTCACATGCCATGAATCAAGGATATAGAATATCAGCTTTCACGGTGAACTCTTTTGCTTTTGGAGATGGCTGTCATAATCATAATAGGATTTGAACACAGTTGCTCATTTTAACGACTTCTGTTTACTCACAGAGAAAGCAAAACTTTTACTAAAGATAGTATGGGGAAATTAACTGTTTGGTGGGCAGACCAGAAATCTTACGCAGAAGCTTTATACACCTTCAGAGAAACTAGTGTTTCTAGGTGGTTCAAATGTGTAAGCTGGGAGACCCAAGTTCTCTAATAAACCTATTATTTATGACAGGCCAATGCACCGTTCCAATTATGCACTGCAATCTGCTCTTGTTCTCTTCAAAGTGATACATGCACTCGAGGTGATTTCTAAATGTTCCAAGGAGGAGCATCATTATTCTGTAACGCTGCTTGAAGATCAAATACCTTTTACATGTTCTGGGATGTACAACTGGAGTTAGGTAGTCAAAACACACACTTGAAACACTAATAACTAAGTCATAAACTATGAGAGAGGGACTACTAGCCATCTGTTTTACAACCAATGACTTAAGTGAGGGCAGAGGACAACCACGGTTCTGAGCCAACGGTCAAGTCTCGACCTCCAGGCAGGCATCTCAGTTATGCTGTTCTCTGTCCATAAAACATTATGAACCATATTATAAATCAGCACATTGTGATTTGCAATGTCTTCAGGATTTGAGTACTGGATTATTTTAAATTAGATATTGAGGCATCTATTTGTTATCTGGAGTTTGACTTGATTACCATCTGTGTTCTACAGAAGAGGAAAAGAGAGGTTTGGCAACATTAAGGGATGGGATTAAGACAGTGCAAATATCCCACTGGGAAAACCCTCCATGTTTAAAACTCACAAACTGGTCCTCACCTGATTGCAGAAAAAGTAACCAGGATATCCACCAAATTAGGACCCAAATACAAACGAGTCCAAAACTTTTTAACAATTAACATTGGTTCAATGATAGTTCATTTATTTAATGAAAAGAAAAAATTCGAGTATGAAGAAATACTCAGTTACAGCCTTGAGAAATCTGACAAGATTCCAGGAGCAAATATTTCTTTTTAAAATTCCTATGACCTTGGATACTGAAAGTCAATTTATTAAGTAAACAGGTCACCATTTTTAAGGAGAAAAAAATTAAAACAAATATGAACAGATGAATTTCAACATAAGTCTGACAAAAATTTGTGACTTATTGGAGATGGAAAATTGTACCTTATATAGTTCAACAGACTTATTAGCTAGCATGAGAGCCTTAATAAATGTTTCTTGAATTAAAAGAAGCATGACTTTTGGGTAGCTCTGACATTTCAGCTTTTGATCATATGACAATGTCAGAACTAGAAACTAAAAATCACTTTTTTAAAAATATGTAGTTAAAAAGAAACCTTTACTGTCTTTGTTTCTAAAATATCCAACAATAGCATTAGCCATCTAGCTGAAAGTTCAATATTTTAAAATAAAAAAAAATGAAATCTTTACCTGAAATACTCTTTGTAGCAACAGTTTTCAAATTTTGAAGGTGACTTACAGTACAAAGTATATATACATTTTTCATACTTACACACCAAACATGTAATAAATACAACAAAAGTGTCAGTGACAATTTCCATCCCTTACTGTGAGTGATGTATTCTATTTAATTTTTTTTAACGTTGATTTCCAAGCACTAAACTGACTTAACCATTAATGGGTCATGACCTGAAGTTTGGAAAACAGTGCTCAGTACATCTCACAAGCGGGGTGTCAAAGAGAGCTGAAACAGTCTTTAGTTCAGTTTTAAACAAAATATTTTGGGTAAGTAACGGACTACTGAGAAGTAAGAATTTTTAAAGGCAGTAGGGCAATATAAGCTTAAGCCCAGTACTCTGAATACTACATCAAATTTTTTAGCATCTACATAAAGTGGAAAGAGTAGAAAAACTACCAAAAGAAAAAAAAAACCCACAAACCTACTCTTCCTTCCTACTTCAAAGTAAAGATAATTACGTCTTTTACTAATTAGATTTCCAAGAGAAACAGCATGCATTGTTAACAAGGCCGAGGAAGAATTAAGAAATATATAATGTTTAAGGCAGCTTCTGACCTAAAAAAGAGCTCCTGAGAATTACCTAGGGATTCTAATTTCCCTCAAACAGAACACCACTAATATCCTCCAGACTGACTAGACCAACCCCTTCCCGGCTCAAGAGAATGTTTACATTACATCTGGGTTCAAATGCAAGGTCAGTTAGTTTTAGGATCTGGGAGACTCATGACAGCTTTTTAGCTACAGTATAAATCACTGTTAACAAAATTATTACCTTTCTAAATTGACAAAAACAATTTCACTCTATTTCAATGCTACCAAATTTCCTTAAAATATTTGGTAAAAAGATAAGCTTTATTTAAAAAATGTTTTACCTGCAAATCAAAAAGCTTTTTAGGTTTAGTCACATTATGTTAAAGAAGGATAACAATNGACAACAATTAACTCAAGTTCTTATCTCCATTCTGACTTAAAAAACGCTAGTTTCTATGAGTAAACAAGATAAGGCATTTATATTGTACNAAGGATAACAATTAACTCAGGTTCTTATCTCCATTCTGACTTAAAAAACGCTAGTTTCTATGAGTAAACAAGATAAGGCATTTATATTGTACAAACGCAGACCTGTTCTTTAGAAATTGTTTCTGTGAATAATACAGAATAGACACCAGGAGATTATTTTCTATTTCATTATATGCTACGCAAAAAATCAATATGACTTTATTTGGTATAAGATGGCTAGAAATACATTTTATCATTTATATCTCAGAACAAAATGGACAGCACGAAAAGCTCAACATTATAAACAAAGATTGGGATGACACAGTTCACACACAGCATTCATCTAGTTGAGGAGAAAACCCAGCAAATAAACCACACGTGTGCATGTGTGTCTATTTTTGAGGATAACAGCAACAATGAATGAACGATCACAGAATATGAGCAAAGGACTAGAAATGTATAAAATATTTTTCTAAGTACATACATGGGGAAAAATGTCATTAAGCATCCACTATAAGCCCAGCCCCTACTGGGGATCTATATACACATTATTTCTAAATCTTAAAGAACTGCAAGAGTTTCTCTCTATTTTACAAGTGAAAACACTGACGCCTGGATAGGCCACATGACTTGCTCCCAAGTACAGTTAATCTAAGTAACACTAGGACAGCACCCTCTGCAAGATGGAAGCAAGGACTACCGAGTCCTCGGCAGGGTTGTCACTCCCCTGGGCTCCACACTGTCCACCTCACCGCCACACACTGCAGAAGAGACCAAACCAGAAGGAGCCTAGAGTAAAGCAGATTATCACCTCCCTCTAAGAGAAAATCAAGATGGATATCATGTACTTGACATCCCCTATGACCTCAGTCATCTGTCCTCCAGAGGCTAAACCACCCAGGCTACCCATCCATCACCACCTGGATGCTGATCCCTGTATTTTTCCAGCCCCTAGTCTGACTCAGTCTCCCATCTTGCCCAGACTCTGTGGCCTCTGAAACTCACAATCCATCATTTAGCAGAATCTCCTATGTGCCCAGGGTTTTCTCCAAATGCTTCCTTCGCCTTTGTTACATCTCTTAGGATACTACTTCTGTCACAGCCCTCTCAACTAGAGCCATGGTTTTCTCCCATATGCTACACACCAAAGTGTCCCAAGGTGAGGTAAATTCCTCTTTGCTCCTCGTTTTGCTTCTAGACTACCCCCTCCTCCTGCCCTTCTTCCGCAGTTCCTCTGAAGCACGTGCCACGAGGTAATCCCACTTGCTACTCTTGCTTGTAGCAGTCATCGTCAGTACCTGGCTTCCTATGCTCTCCACCTCTACTCTAGCGAACCCAGGCAACATAATGTAATGGTTTCAAAGGCCAGATGCCAAGTTTTGAATTCCCACTTCACCCCTTACCGGTGGGCATAGTGCCTTACCTCCCTGTGCTTTTGTTTCCTCATCTGTAATGGGAGGAAAATCACGGAATCTGACCTTACTACATATTCAGTGTCCAATCCTCCCTCATGTTCTTATCTCCCTCTTTTCCTAGGCTAGACACCACAGGCCAACTCTGAATCAGTCTTGTGGTCTCTCAAGTGTCTTGCTCCTCCTTCCCATAATCACACTTAACTGGCCCAATTCCAATCCCAGTAAACTCAATTCTTCACTAACTCCAGGCCTCTACCCAGCCAGCTAACTCTGGCTGGACTCTTTCCGAACAAAGAAACATGTATTTTAAATAGGCCTCCAGCACTGCCTGGTAACCCTCTCAACCGTCTTTCTTTCTTTTCTTCTTTCTGTCCCTCCCCACCCCTCCCCCCCTCCCCTCTTCTTCCTTCTGAGAGAGAAAGAAAGAGAGAGAGAAAGAGGGGAGAGAGGGGCAGAAGGGAGAGAGAAAACCCAAGCAGTTTCCATGCCCAGCATGAAGTCCAACATGGGGCTCAATTTCACAACGCTAAGATCATGACCTGAGCCGAAATCAAGAGGCAGATGTTTAACCGACTGAGCCACTCAGGCGCCCCTCTCTCCCATCTTTCTTAAAGACTATTTCATACTTCTCTCCCTATTTTCCAACTTTCAACACCCCCTTCTCCTTCCTTCCTTCTCAGTCCTTAAACACCTCTTATTTCGCTCATCCTACCAGCAGAAGCAACCAGAACTACCTCTTGTTCCCAATCTGCCAATTTACTCAAAGACTTTACTCCTCCACTTACCCTCTGTCTTAACCATCAACTGACTCCTCTCAACCAGGACTTTCCCATTAGTATACACCCAGGATGTACTATCTCCAATCCTAAAAGCAAAACAAAACAAATAAAAACCTTCCCTTGATCTAGCTACTTTCCCAAGTGTCTACTCTTCATTATGTTTAATAAATGCTCTGAAATCATCTCTCCTTGTCTCTGCTTCCTTGCCTCCTGTTCTCTCTCCAGCCTCCTCTAATCAGACTTTCATTCCCAACCCTTCATCAAAATCGCTCTTGTCAGGGTCTTGTCAACAGTCTATTTTCAGTCTTCACCTTCTATAACTTCTCAAAAGTATTTCCTTCTTAGTTGCCTTCCTCCTTCACTGGCTTCCAAGTTGGCCCTTTTCCTCATACCCCATATCCGATCCATTAGCAAATCTACCTGTCAGCCCTTCCACTGCCACCTCTGAGTGTGAACTAACTTTCCCCCATGCCTGCTAGCAGCCTCCCAACGTGACCCCTACCTTCTAGTCTCCAAATAGCATCCAAGGTGATCTTGTTAAAACACAGATGAGATCATGCCACTCGCTTGATCAAAACTCCTTTCAGACGAGAACAGATCTAGACTCTACTCCACACTGTTGCCACAGGCCCTGTATGAACTGGCTCCTGCCTGCTTCTCACATTCATCAACCCTCCACATCTGTTTCCTTCCACTCGCTCCAGGCTCTGCTCTGCCACAGACCGCCTTGTTATTCCTAGAAAGTGCAAAGCTTGTTTCTGTGGGGGAGCAGGTGTACCTGCCGTACCTTCTGCTTCAAACAGCTTTACCTAAGCTATCTGCAAGGCTGAAGGAAAAAAGACATCCACGTGAATGTCTTCATTAGGTTTGCTCCGAGGACCTGACCACTCCCTCAAAAGGAACTCCTCACCTACTGCTATCTGAAATTTATCAAGTATTATTTTAGTTACTTTTTATATGGTCCGTCTCCCCAAGCAAAGCGTGGTACCACTAGGGGAAGAACCTTGTTTGTTTGCTTACTGACGTATCTCCCCATCACGTGTTGAGCAGAGAGGTCGGTACACAATGAATACCTGCTGCTTAAGCACTTAAAGTGAGCAGTGGCGACCCTTCAACCCCAGGTCCCCACCATTCCAAAGCTTGAGTTCTTTCTAGGACACAACATACTGCCTGTGTTACTCAAGAGAATTAGAGAAATGACTATAAATCCAATTAAGTTACTTTCTATCAGCCAATTAACTTACTTCAACACTTTATTATGTTTTAAGATAAAGAATATGCCTCAAATAGTAAGCAAAATTTTTTGGAAGAAGAAACCTACATACACTCCTGGGTTGGTTTAAGGCAATAAGATGCAGGACAGCTCAAATTTATAAACACAAAAATAGAACTGAGTTTAAAAAAAAAATTCCTTTAAATAAGAAATTACACTAGAGTAGTTAAACAGCTATTTGATTTACAAACAAAATGCACAAACTTTAATTTTAAAATCTCACTGGTTTCAAAAAACATGCCTTACAAGTCTGGTAAGTCTAGTTATCTGGAAAGTTATGTTAAACAGGAAAGTGTGTACCATACGTGGTATTAGTTATTAAAACAAACCCTACTATAACTGAGATACCTAAGTATATTGATAGATGTACTGACATCGTTTTAGAATTCAGTTCTTATATTCTTTTTTTTTTTTAAGATTTTATTTATTTATCTGACAGAGAGATAGAGTGACAGCACAAGCAGGGGGAGCGGTAGGCAGAGGAAGAGAGAGAAGCAGGCTCCCTGCTGAGCAGGGAGCCTGATGCAATGCGGGGCTTGGACCCAGGACCCTGAGATTATGACCTGAGCTGAAGGCAGATGCCTAACTGACTGAGCCACCCAGGTGCCCTCAGTTCTTATATTCTTAAAATTAACTGACTTCTTATATTTGTCACATCTGACAGCGAAGATCTACATATGAGGTGGATGGGTTGAAGCTGAGTGATGGGTATGTGAAGCTTTTTACACTATTCTACTTTTTTATATGATTGAGGTTTTCTATAAAAAAAACTTTCTAAAAATTTTTTGAATAATCCACACTTTAGTTTCTACATGTGTATGCAACTTAATGAAAACATGGTCAAAATAGGAATACCTGTATTAATTACTGAAGAAGATTAAGACAAACACATAATGTCGGGGCGCCTGGGCGGCTCAGTCGTTAAGCGTCTGTCTTCGGCTCAGGGCATGATCCCAGCGTTCTGGGATCAAGCCCCGAATCGGGCTCCCTGCTCAGCGGGAAGCCTGCTTCTTCCTCTCCCAACCCCCCTGCTTGTGTTCCCTCTCTCACTGCCTCTCTCTCTGTCAAATAAATAAATAAAAATCTTAAAAAAAAAGAAAATATTAAAAAAAAAAGACATAATGTAATAATGCACTTTTAAAGGAAAATATCTAGCTGACTCAAAGTGAAGTTTCTATTTTGTATAGTACCTTAACAACTACTATTGGGTCACATCCAAACTAAACATTTTTGGATTAAGTGAAAGAACTATATTGAAACAATTTATAAACCATTCACTTATTTTTTTTAAAAATTTATTTATTTATTTATTTATTTGATGGAGAGAGAGAGAGTGCACAAGCAGTGGGAGAAGGAGAGGGAAAGCAGACTCCCCGCCGAGCAGGGAGCCTGATGCAGGGCTTGATCCCAGGNGCACTTTTAAAGGAAAATATCTAGCTGACTCAAAGTGAAGTTTCTATTTTGTATAGTACCTTAACAATTACTATTGGGTCACATCCAAACTAAACATTTTTGGATTAAGTGAAAGAACTATATTGAAACAATTTATAAACCATTCACTTATTTTTTTTAAAAATTTATTTATTTATTTATTTATTTGATGGAGAGAGAGAGAGTGCACAAGCAGTGGGAGAAGGAGAGGGAAAGCAGACTCCCCGCCGAGCAGGGAGCCTGATGCAGGGCTTGATCCCAGGACCCTGGGATCATGACCGGAGCTGAAGGCAGATGCTTCACCAACTGAGCCACCAGCCACCCCCCATTCATTCATTTTGACACAACAAATAGGACAGATTGAAGGACCATGCAGACTCTAAAGGAGACTGGGGCTTTAAAAGCTCCATGGCCTTACTAAACTCAGGAAGGCACAGTTCTTCAGCAGCCTCAAAAGTTCTCATCCTAAACTCTAACCAGGATTCACGCACCTGCTGGAAAGTAAGAGCAAAGGTAAGAGCAACAGGTTTTTCAGGAAAGCACTACGGAGCAGGGAAAACGTGTGCAAGCATACAGGAACAACAGGTACATGCTGTTAAGTATGTGTTTACTGCACACGAGGAAAGGCCCAATGGGTCAGTGATGTAACAATAAGGTTTTCACTCTACCTTCATACTAGTAACAAAGCACCAATGATTAAAGAAGCTACTATTTAAGATGTCGTATTTATCTCATACTTGAGTTCTCAAGAACAAAAGTTTAGGTAGCATTTACTGTCTCCCCTGTCTCCTGCCAAACGAAGGTAAGCAAAGAAGCTTCAGGCATTTACAACAGATGATAACGATTTACAGCGCAAGTCCAAATTTGGGAACAGTAAAACGCAAACGTGATAGGAAATCAGATTTTCCGTCACTTCTTATTATTTTTCTATGTATGTATTTTCTGAAAGCCTCCCACGTGCCATATGGTGTGCGAGGTCCTGAGTATACAGTGGTGACCAGAGGTAGTCCCTGGTCTTCTCAAGTCTAGAGTCTGGGGTCATAAGAAAGACAGTAAATAAATAGACAAAGATACCTAATTACAGCTTATGATAAATGCTGTGAAATAAGCATGACTGAAATTAGTGGGGTGGGGCAAACTCTGGCCAAGGATCCCCCAAGGAGAGAGCAGAAACTGAGACCTGAAGGATAAAGAACCAACCATCTCTCTCTTTTGCCCCCCGCCCATCTCAACACAAATCGCAGACATCATATTACTCCACCAGCAAATGCTTCTGTACATATCTTTAAAAGACATTTAAAGAATATGTATAACCACACTGCCATTATCATGCCAAGCAAAATTAATAAGAATTTTAATACACAGTTCACATCCACGTTTCCTCAAAAACTGGAAAAAAAAAGTCTTTTTATATTTGGTTTCTTGGAGTCGGCATCTAAAATAGAATCACACGGGGCAATTAGCTGAACTGTCACGTAAGTCTCTTTCGAGCAGTAATAGTTCCCTGCCCTCTCCTTTTNTGAACTGTCGCGTAAGTCTCTTTTGAGCAGTAATAGTTCCCTGCCCTCTCCTTTTTACGCCATTAATTTGCTGGGTCATTTGTTTAGCAGAATATCACATTCCCATCCTCGTGGTACCATTCCACTTGCTCCTCTATCCTCTATGCTTCCTATAAGCTTGAGGCTGGATCTGAAGTCTTGATCACACTCAAGTTCAATCTATTTGGCAAGAACACTTCACAGGAGATGCAGTGTACTTCTCACCATGCCACGCTAGCTGTCCCACTTTCAGCACTGCCGTGATTCACCAATGGGATGATCTGAAGACTGTCTCTGGCACAGGGGGCAGCAGTGTTTCCTGAGGCAGGAGGGACTACTGTCCGGGAGACAGAGGCTAGCAATGATGCTGGAGAAGATGTGCACAGACACACAGGCTCACTTGTACATTGGTGGGGAGCTCCTCATCAAAAAGGATTTGAAATACTAATATTAAAATACTATGGCCTAAATGGGGCAGCCACCTTTTAGAGGTGGGAGCATGCTTCTGATTTCTCTACTTCCATTATTTATTAGATAGAGAGGTAGAAACAGGATACCAGGAGTTACCTGGAGCAAACAGGGACAAAGAGGTGAAGTGGCTGCTGTGGGACATTCTCATCTTATTCCAGCGTTCTAAAGAAATCTGTCCTTCACTCTTATTTCATTTCTTTTTTTTTTTTTTTTTTTTTTTTTTTTTNGGTGGGAGCATGCTTCTGATTTCTCTACTTCCATTATTTATTAGATAAAGAGGTAGAAACAGGATACCAGGAGTTGCCTGGAGCAAACAGGGACAAAGAGGTGAAGTGGCTGCTGTGGGACATTCTCATCTTATTCCGGCGTTCTAAAGAAATCTGTCCTTCACTCTTATTTCATTTCTATCTAAAAACCTGATAGGTGAAAAAACAAAACAAAACAAAAAAAACCAGCAGAGGGCATCCTGGGACCCAATGCAGAAAGAAAAAGAAAAGCACCGTGGATGCAGCTTNTTATTTCATTTCTATCTAAAAACCTGATAGGTGAAAAAACAAAACAAAGCAAAAAAAACCAGCAGAGGGCATCCTGGGACCCAATGCAGAAAGAAAAAGAAAAGCACCGTGGATGCAGCTTACTCCCCAAAGAGTACTCCCACAGCCACAGAGGACCTGGGCTGCCAGATGCGGCCACCAGCTAGAACTGGTGGGCTGCACGTGGATTTGGAGGAAGGTGTGAACTGATCCATCTGTATTAACACTATTGTCTGCTAAAGCTTCTGACTGGCAGACGTGCCAATTCCCAAAGATTTCTGAAAGTTTCTACCTTCAGAATCACTATATATTTCCAGAAATTAAGGAAACGGTAGCATTCATACCTGGAAGGGTTAGGTCATTGGGTCTTAATTTTGCATAAAACCAAGATCAACTGAAGGTACTGAAATTATAAAACCAGACATGTAGCTGGTCCCAGGACAAAAGAATCCTAAACTGTTGTTGCTTTCACTACACCATGTTATTCCTTACTCAGAAAAATTACCATTTAAGATTTTTTTCT
Source organism: Ailuropoda melanoleuca (assembly GCF_002007445.2). NCBI lineage: Eukaryota > Metazoa > Chordata > Mammalia > Carnivora > Ursidae > Ailuropoda > Ailuropoda melanoleuca. Next base: position 6,928,949 of record NC_048232.1, on the reverse strand, counting down.
CCTAATTGACTTGGTTTAGTTATCATAGATAGTGCCAAGTTCACATTTTATTGTATCTACCGGCTGTTTATTTTTCCACTTCAATTCCTCAAAGATGGGTTTCCTGAACGATGAGATAATGAGCACAATATGTTTTCTATTAATATAAAAAAATTTCTCCCCAAACAAATGTACATGTAAATAATAAATAAATCATTAATAATTAGGATTTCAGAATTCTAGATGACAAAATTACTAAGGCGAATGTGACTCCTTGTGGCAGCATGGGTCCCAACCCCAATGCCCTCGGGGACCAGACACATGTAGTCAAGAAGCAGAAGCAAGCAGCAGAAAGACAGCAAGAAGGAGAGCCAGCTGGATGTGTTACAGAAAGGAGTCCCGGCCACTGAGCAAACTAGAGAGGGCAAGTCTCAGCTCTAGATAATTGTGTTCATTACTGGATTAGAAGCTGAATGTTTCCAAATCTTTCAGTTTTTAAGGAAAGATCTAAAAACGAGTTGCTCGGTATATAAAATATATCCAATTTAAAAATGTTGGCAGTTAAAGAAAAAATTTTAAAATACACTGTGTGAGTCAAACTAAACATATTTGCGGGATGAATGAAAATTATACCCCATGCCCTAACTCGTTTGCAACTTCTGGTAAATGTCCTGCTGTTGCCAGCCCCTAAAATCTACAAAATCAAGCTAGACGATACACTGCAGTAGTTTCATGGAATAATATTGTGTTAGGTCCGTACTATCACACTAAGTACAACAAAGGCATCTGTTAAAATACATTATTTTATTTTGCATCTACTTCTCTGTCAGTTGGCAGAGAACTTAGAATTGATGTCTTCTGCGAAATTCAAGAAAACGTCATTTTTGTTTACAAATAATTTCAGTAATGTAAGTATTTTCTTTTAAAAATCTAAATTTACTTTCTTCAATGAGAGAAATTACCATTCCAGATTAGGCCAGATTTCGTCTACCAACTCAACATAATCAAAATGACTCATGGATTTGAACATTCAAGCCTTTCCCCACATTTGCTTATTATGATTTCTATTTTCTATGGAAACGTGTTTTGATCATATCAACAATTAACACACATTTTCCATCAAAACACTTTCTTAGAAAGATCTACATAGTAAGACTAAACTTTCAAATCTGTCTTTTTACTCAAATTCATGGAAACAAAGTCAAAATACCATATCAAACCCTCAAAACATATCATATATCATTTAGCACTGCGGCTGTGGGAAATAATAAAAAAAAATCAAAGATACTTAAAGCTAAAGTCAACCGGCTATCTTATCAAGATCAGGAGCTCTACGTAACAAGTAAAATATCATTTTGGGTCAGACACTATTTGCCCCAGTTTTGTTCTTATTCGACAACTTAAGAAAGTATGTAGACTTCTGGTTTGAACTTACTGATATACTTTTTAAGGATTTTGGCCTGGTTCAGGATTCTGCATACAATTAAACATTTAAATTCAGTTCAGAATATCACCAAATTATTTCTAGCTTTTGGTTAGTAGTTGTGTTAATGTCCCTGAAAAATTAATTTTAGTTTAATACTCAAAATTAAATCTGTTTAAAGTTTAGAAGGTAGAGAATTAATTTCAAGAGCCCCGATATTTAGCAGATTTTATACTGCGGTAGTGTTCCTTATTTGCTATACATCATACTATACAGTATATTTTTATTAGACACTTCCTAGCTAAATAAAGCAGGAAAAATTTGGCTTTTACAAATTTTAAGTGCTCACTATAAGGAGGAGATTAAAGGGCTCTAAGAGGTCAGGGAAATAGTTACTACCATGGAGTGGAGGGCATAGGTTTTAGTGTCATACAACCCAGGTTCAAATCCTGGCTCTGCCAATTCCTGGCTGGTTCCTCTTCGGCAAATTCTACTTTGCAACGGTAATTCTCTTCGTTGTTATGAGAATTAAATGGGGGCCACAAAAGAATCTGGCATACTCAGCAGACTAATAGTGTATTCTAATACACTGGACAATGTGAGTTTGCTTTCGCCTTGGATTTATGACCATCAACCACAAATACTATTTCTAAAATTCAATTCGTCATCCTTCCTACATAACAAATGGCTCATCCTCCCATCTTATATCCTGTAACTTGAACCATGTTTGAAATTAAGCTGTTAGCTGGTGCGGCCGTTTATCCAGTGATACTGGCGGAGTGAAGGCCATGGAAGCTTCTGTNAACAATTAACTCAGGTTCTTATCTCCATTCTGACTTAAAAAACGCTAGTTTCTATGAGTAAACAAGATAAGGCATTTATATTGTACAAACGCAGACCTGTTCTTTAGAAATTGTTTCTGTGAATAATACAGAATAGACACCAGGAGATTATTTTCTATTTCATTATATGCTACGCAAAAAATCAATATGACTTTATTTGGTATAAGATGGCTAGAAATACATTTTATCATTTGTATCTCGGAACAAAATGGACAGCACGAAAAGCTCAACATTATAAACAAAGATTGGGATGACACAGTTCACACACAGCATTCATCTAGTTGAGGAGAAAACCCAGCAAATAAACCACACGTGTGCATGTGTGTCTATTTTTGAGGATAACAGCAACAATGAATGAACGATCACAGAATATGAGCAAAGGACTAGAAATGTATAAAATATTTTTCTAAGTACATACATGGGGAAAAATGTCATTAAGCATCCACTATAAGCCCAGCCCCTACTGGGGATCTATATACACATTATTTCTAAATCTTAAAGAACTGCAAGACTGGAGTTTCTCTCTATTTTACAAGTGAAAACACTGACGCCTGGATAGGCCACATGACTTGCTCCCAAGTACAGTTAATCTAAGTAACACTAGGACAGCACCCTCTGCAAGATGGAAGCAAGGACTACCGAGTCCTCGGCAGGGTTGCCACTCCCCTGGGCTCCACACTGTCCACCTCACCGCCACACACTGCAGAAGAGACCAAACCAGAAGGAGCCTAGAGTAAAGCAGATTATCACCTCCCTCTAAGAGAAAATCAAGATGGATATCATGTACTTGACATCCCCTATGACCTCAGTCATCTGTCCTCCAGAGGCTAAACCACCCAGGCTACCCATCCATCACCACCTGGATGCTGATCCCTGTATTTTTCCAGCCCCTAGTCTGACTCAGTCTCCCATCTTGCCCAGACTCTGTGGCCTCTGAAACTCACAATCCATCATTTAGCAGAATCTCCTATGTGCCCAGGGTTTTCTCCAAATGCTTCCTTCGCCTTTGTTACATCTCTTAGGATACTACTTCTGTCACAGCCCTCTCAACTAGAGCCATGGTTTTCTCCCATATGCTACACACCAAAGTGTCCCAAGGTGAGGTAAATTCCTCTTTGCTCCTCGTTTTGCTTCTAGACTACCCCCTCCTCCTGCCCTTCTTCCGCAGTTCCTCTGAAGCACGTGCCACGAGGTAATCCCACTTGCTACTCTTGCTTGTAGCAGTCATCGTCAGTACCTGGCTTCCTATGCTCTCCACCTCTACTCTAGCGAACCCAGGCAACATAATGTAATGGTTTCAAAGGCCAGATGCCAAGTTTTGAATTCCCACTTCACCCCTTACCGGTGGGCATAGTGCCTTACCTCCCTGTGCTTTTGTTTCCTCATCTGTAATGGGAGGAAAATCACGGAATCTGACCTTACTACATATTCAGTGTCCAATCCTCCCTCATGTTCTTATCTCCCTCTTTTCCTAGGCTAGACACCACAGGCCAACTCTGAATCAGTCTTGTGGTCTCTCAAGTGTCTTGCTCCTCCTTCCCATCATCACACTTAACTGGCCCAATTCCAATCCCAGTAAACTCAATTCTTCACTAACTCCAGGCCTCTACCCAGCCAGCTAACTCTGGCTGGACTCTTTCCGAACAAAGAAACATGTATTTTAAATAGGCCTCCAGCACTGCCTGGTAACCCTCTCAACCGTCTTTCTTTCTTTTCTTCTTTCTGTCCCTCCCCACCCCTCCCCCCTCCCCTCTTCTTCCTTCTAAGAGAGAAAGAAAGAGAGAGAGAAAGAGGGGAGAGAGGGGCAGAAGGGAGAGAGAAAACCCAAGCAGTTTCCATGCCCAGCATGAAGCCCAACATGGGGCTCAATTTCACAACGCTAAGATCATGACCTGAGCCGAAATCAAGAGGCAGATGCTTAACCGACTGAGCCACTCAGGCGCCCCTCTCTCCCATCTTTCTTAAAGACTATTTCATACTTCTCTCCCTATTTTCCAACTTTCAACACCCCCTTCTCCTTCCTTCCTTCTCAGTCCTTAAACACCTCTTATTTCGCTCATCCTACCAGCAGAAGCAACCAGAACTACCTCTTGTTCCCAAATCTGCCAATTTACTCAAAGACTTTACTCCTCCACTTACCCTCTGTCTTAACCATCAACTGACTCCTCTCAACCAGGACTTTCCCATTAGTATACACCCAGGATGTACTATCTCCAATCCTAAAAGCAAAACAAAACAAATAAAAACCTTCCCTAGATCTAGCTACTTTCCCAAGTGTCTACTCTTCATTATGTTTAATAAATGCTCTGAAATCATCTCTCCTTGTCTCTGCTTCCTTGCCTCCTGTTCTCTCTCCAGCCTCCTCCAATCAGACTTTCATTCCCAACCCTTCATCAAAATCGCTCTTGTCAGGGTCTTGTCAACAGTCTATTTTCAGTCTTCACCTTCTATAACTTCTCAAAAGTATTTCCTTCTTAGTTGCCTTCCTCCTTCACTGGCTTCCAAGTTGGCCCTTTTCCTCATACCCCATATCCGATCCATTAGCAAATCTACCTGTCAGCCCTTCCACTGCCACCTCTGAGTGTGAACTAACTTTCCCCCATGCCTGCTAGCAGCCTCCCAACGTGACCCCTACCTTCTAGTCTCCAAATAGCATCCAAGGTGATCTTGTTAAAACACAGATGAGATCATGCCACTCGCTTGATCAAAACTCCTTTCAGACGAGAACAGATCTAGACTCTACTCCACACTGTTGCCACAGGCCCTGTATGAACTGGCTCCTGCCTGCTTCTCACATTCATCAACCCTCCACATCTGTTTCCTTCCACTCGCTCCAGGCTCTGCTCTGCCACAGACCGCCTTGTTATTCCTAGAAAGTGCAAAGCTTGTTTCTGTGGGGGAGCAGGTGTACCTGCCGTACCTTCTGCTTCAAACAGCTTTACCGAAGCTATCTGCAAGGCTGAAGGAAAAAAGACATCCACGTGAATGTCTTCATTAGGTTTGCTCCGAGGACCTGACCACTCCCTCAAAAGGAACTCCTCACCTACTGCTATCTGAAATTTATCAAGTATTATTTTAGTTACTTTTTATATGGTCCGTCTCCCCAAGCAAAGCGTGGTACCACTAGGGGAAGAACCTTGTTTGTTTGCTTACTGACGTATCTCCCCATCACGTGTTGAGCAGAGAGGTCGGTACACAATGAATACCTGCTGCTTAAGCACTTAAAGTGAGCAGTGGCGACCCTTCAACCCCAGGTCCCCACCATTCCAAAGCTTGAGTTCTTTCTAGGACACAACATACTGCCTGCGTTACTCAAGAGAATTAGAGAAATGACTATAAATCCAATTAAGTTACTTTCTATCAGCCAATTAACTTACTTCAACACTTTATTATGTTTTAAGATAAAGAATATGCCTCAAATAGTAAGCAAAATTTTTTGGAAGAAGAAACCTACATACACTCCTGGGTTGGTTTAAGGCAATAAGATGCAGGACAGCTCAAATTTATAAACACAAAAATAGAACTGAGTTTAAAAAAAAAATTCCTTTAAATAAGAAATTACACTAGAGTAGTTAAACTGCTATTTGATTTACAAACAAAATGCACAAACTTTAATTTTAAAATCTCACTGGTTTCAAAAAACATGCCTTACAAGTCTGGTAAGTCTAGTTATCTGGAAAGTTATGTTAAACAGGAAAGTGTGTACCATACGTGGTATTAGTTATTAAAACAAACCCTACTATAACTGAGATACCTAAGTATATTGATAGATGTACTGACATCGTTTTAGAATTCAGTTCTTATATTCTTTTTTTTTTTTAAGATTTTATTTATTTATCTGACAGAGAGATAGAGTGACAGCACAAGCAGGGGGAGCGGTAGGCAGAGGAAGAGAGAGAAGCAGGCTCCCTGCTGAGCAGGGAGCCTGATGCAATGCGGGGCTTGGACCCAGGACCCTGAGATTATGACCTGAGCTGAAGGCAGATGCCTAACTGACTGAGCCACCCAGGTGCCCTCAGTTCTTATATTCTTAAAATTAACTGACTTCTTATATTTGTCACATCTGACAGCGAAGATCTACATATGAGGTGGATGGGTTGAAGCTGAGTGATGGGTATGTGAAGCTTTTTACACTATTCTACTTTTTTATATGATTGAGGTTTTCTATAAAAAAAACTTTCTAAAAATTTTTTGAATAATCCACACTTTAGTTTCTACATGTGTATGCAACTTAATGAAAACATGGTCAAAATAGGAATACCTGTATTAATTACTGAAGAAGATTAAGACAAACACATAATGTCGGGGCGCCTGGGCGGCTCAGTCGTTAAGCGTCTGTCTTCGGCTCAGGGCATGATCCCAGCGTTCTGGGATCAAGCCCCGAATCGGGCTCCCTGCTCAGCGGGAAGCCTGCTTCTTCCTCTCCCAACCCCCCTGCTTGTGTTCCCTCTCTCACTGCCTCTCTCTCTGTCAAATAAATAAATAAAAATCTTAAAAAAAAGAGAAAATATTAAAAAAAAGACAAAGACATAATGTAATAATGCACTTTTAAAGGAAAATATCTAGCTGACTCAAAGTGAAGTTTCTATTTTGTATAGTACCTTAACAACTACTATTGGGTCACATCCAAACTAAACATTTTTGGATTAAGTGAAAGAACTATATTGAAACAATTTATAAACCATTCACTTATTTTTTTTAAAAATTTATTTATTTATTTATTTGATGGAGAGAGAGAGAGTGCACAAGCAGTGGGAGAAGGAGAGGGAAAGCAGACTCCCCGCCGAGCAGGGAGCCTGATGCAGGGCTTGATCCCAGGACCCTGGGATCATGACCTGAGCTGAAGGCAGATGCTTCACCAACTGAGCCACCAGCCACCCCCCATTCATTCATTTTGACACAACAAATAGGACAGATTGAAGGACCATGCAGACTCTAAAGGAGACTGGGGCTTTAAAAGCTCCATGGCCTTACTAAACTCAGGAAGGCACAGTTCTTCAGCAGCCTCAAAAGTTCTCATCCTAAACTCTAACCAGGATTCACGCACCTGCTGGAAAGTAAGAGCAAAGGTAAGAGCAACAGGTTTTTCAGGAAAGCACTACGGAGCAGGGAAAACGTGTGCAAGCATACAGGAACAACAGGTACATGCTGTTAAGTATGTGTTTACTGCACACGAGGAAAGGCCCAATGGGTCAGTGATGTAACAATAAGGTTTTCACTCTACCTTCATACTAGTAACAAAGCACCGATGATTAAAGAAGCTACTATTTAAGATGTCGTATTTATCTCATACTTGAGTTCTCAAGAACAAAAGTTTAGGTAGCATTTACTGTCTCCCCTGTCTCCTGCCAAACGAAGGTAAGCAAAGAAGCTTCAGGCATTTACAACAGATGATAACGATTTACAGCGCAAGTCCAAATTTGGGAACAGTAAAACGCAAACGTGATAGGAAATCAGATTTTCCGTCACTTCTTATTATTTTTCTATGTATGTATTTTCTGAAAGCCTCCCACGTGCCATATGGTGTGCGAGGTCCTGAGTATACAGTGGTGACCAGAGGTAGTCCCTGGTCTTCTCAAGTCTAGAGTCTGGGGTCATAAGAAAGACAGTAAATAAATAGACAAAGATACCTAATTACAGCTTATGATAAATGCTGTGAAATAAGCATGACTGAAATTAGTGGGGTGGGGCAAACTCTGGCCAAGGACCCCCCAAGGAGAGAGCAGAAACTGAGACCTGAAGGATAAAGAACCAACCATCTCTCTCTTTTGCCCCCCGCCCATCTCAACACAAATCGCAGACATCATATTACTCCACCAGCAAATGCTTCTGTACATATCTTTAAAAGACATTTAAAGAATATGTATAACCACACTGCCATTATCATGCCAAGCAAAATTAATAAGAATTTTAATACACAGTTCACATCCACGTTTCCTCAAAAACTGGAAAAAAAAAGTCTTTTTATATTTGGTTTCTTGGAGTCGGCATCTAAAATAGAATCACACGGGGCAATTAGCTGAACTGTCACGTAAGTCTCTTTCGAGCAGTAATAGTTCCCTGCCCTCTCCTTTTTACGCCATTAATTTGCTGGGTCATTTGTTTAGCAGAATATCACATTCCCATCCTCGTGGTACCATTCCACTTGCTCCTCTATCCTCTATGCTTCCTATAAGCTTGAGGCTGGATCTGAAGTCTTGATCACACTCAAGTTCAATCTATTTGGCAAGAACACTTCACAGGAGATGCAGTGTACTTGTCACCATGCCACGCTAGCTGTCCCACTTTCAGCACTGCCATGATTCACCAATGGGATGATCTGAAGACTGTCTCTGGCACAGGGGGCAGCAGTGTTTCCTGAGGCAGGAGGGACTACTGTCCGGGAGACAGAGGCTAGCAATGATGCTGGAGAAGATGTGCACAGACACACAGGCTCACTTGTACATTGGTGGGGAGCTCCTCATCAAAAAGGATTTGAAATACTAATATTAAAATACTATGGCCTAAATGGGGCAGCCACCTTTTAGAGGTGGGAGCATGCTTCTGATTTCTCTACTTCCATTATTTATTAGATAAAGAGGTAGAAACAGGATACCAGGAGTTGCCTGGAGCAAACAGGGACAAAGAGGTGAAGTGGCTGCTGTGGGACATTCTCATCTTATTCCGGCGTTCTAAAGAAATCTGTCCTTCACTCTTATTTCATTTCTATCTAAAAACCTGATAGGTGAAAAAACAAAACAAAACAAAAAAAAACCAGCAGAGGGCATCCTGGGACCCAATGCAGAAAGAAAAAGAAAAGCACCGTGGATGCAGCTTACTCCCCAAAGAGTACTCCCACAGCCACAGAGGACCTGGGCTGCCAGATGCGGCCACCAGCTAGAACTGGTGGGCTGCACGTGGATTTGGAGGAAGGTGTGAACTGATCCATCTGTATTAACACTATTGTCTGCTAAAGCTTCTGACTGGCAGACGTGCCAATTCCCAAAGATTTCTGAAAGTTTCTACCTTCAGAATCACTATATATTTCCAGAAATTAAGGAAACGGTAGCATTCATACCTGGAAGGGTTAGGTCATTGGGTCTTAATTTTGCATAAAACCAAGATCAACTGAAGGTACTGAAATTATAAAACCAGACATGTAGCTGGTCCCAGGACAAAAGAATCCTAAACTGTTGTTGCTTTCACTACACCATGTTATTCCTTACTCAGAAAAATTACCATTTAAGATTTTTTTCTCCTAATTGACTTGGTTTAGTTATCATAGATAGTGCCAAGTTCACATTTTATTGTATCTACTGGCTGTTTATTTTTCCACTTCAATTCCTCAAAGATGGGTTTCCTGAACGATGAGATAATGAGCACAATATGTTTTCTATTAATATAAAAAAATTTCTCCCCAAACAAATGTACATGTAAATAATAAATAAATCATTAATAATTAGGATTTCAGAATTCTAGATGACAAAATTACTAAGGCGAATGTGACTCCTTGTGGCAGCATGGGTCCCAACCCCAATGCCCTCGGGGACCAGACACATGTAGTCAAGAAGCAGAAGCAAGCAGCAGAAAGACAGCAAGAAGGAGAGCCAGCTGGATGTGTTACAGAAAGGAGTCCTGGCCACTGAGCAAACTAGAGAGGGCAAGTCTCAGCTCTAGATAATTGTGTTCATTACTGGATTAGAAGCTGAATGTTTCCAAATCTTTCAGTTTTTAAGGAAAGATCTAAAAACGAGTTGCTTGGTATATAAAATATATCCAATTTAAAAATGTTGGCAGTTAAAGAAAAAATTTTAAAATACACTGTGTGAGTCAAACTAAACATATTTGCGGGATGAATGAAAATTATACCCCATGCCCTAACTCGTTTGCAACTTCTGGTAAATGTCCTGCTGTTGCCAGCCCCTAAAATCTACAAAATCAAGCTAGACGATACACTGCAGTAGTTTCATGGAATAATATTGTGTTAGGTCCGTACTATCACACTAAGTACAACAAAGGCATCTGTTAAAATACATTATTTTATTTTGCATCTACTTCTCTGTCAGTTGGCAGAGAACTTAGAATCGATGTCTTCTGCGAAATTCAAGAAAACGTCATTTTTGTTTACAAATAATTTCAGTAATGTAAGTATTTTCTTTTAAAAATCTAAATTTACTTTCTTCAATGAGAGAAATTACCATTCCAGATTAGGCCAGATTTCGTCTACCAACTCAACATAATCAAAATGACTCATGGATTTGAACATTCAAGCCTTTCCCCACATTTGCTTATTATGATTTCTATTTTCTATGGAAACGTGTTTTGATCATATCAACAATTAACACACATTTTCCATCAAAACACTTTCTTAGAAAGATCTACATAGTAAGACTAAACTTTCAAATCTGTCTTTTTACTCAAATTCATGGAAACAAAGTCAAAATACCATATCAAACCCTCAAAACATATCATATATCATTTAGCACTGCGGCTGTGGGAAATAATAAAAAAAAATCAAAGATACTTAAAGCTAAAGTCAACCGGCTATCTTATCAAGATCAGGAGCTCTACGTAACAAGTAAAATATCATTTTGGGTCAGACACTATTTGCCCCAGTTTTGTTCTTATTCGACAACTTAAGAAAGTATGTAGACTTCTGGTTTGAACTTACTGATATACTTTTTAAGGATTTTGGCCTGGTTCAGGATTCTGCATACAATTAAACATTTAAATTCAGTTCAGAATATCACCAAATTATTTCTAGCTTTTGGTTAGTAGTTGTGTTAATGTCCCTGAAAAATTAATTTTAGTTTAATACTCAAAATTAAATCTGTTTAAAGTTTAGAAGGTAGAGAATTAATTTCAAGAGCCCCGATATTTAGCAGATTTTATACTGCGGTAGTGTTCCTTATTTGCTATACATCATACTATACGGTATATTTTTATTAGACACTTCCTAGCTAAATAAAGCAGGAAAAATTTGGCTTTTACAAATTTTAAGTGCTCACTATAAGGAGGAGATTAAAGGGCTCTAAGAGGTCAGGGAAATAGTTACTACCATGGAGTGGAGGGCATAGGTTTTAGTGTCATACAACCCAGGTTCAAATCCTGGCTCTGCCAATTCCTGGCTGGTTCCTCTTCGGCAAATTCTACTTTGCAACGGTAATTCTCTTCGTTGTTATGAGAATTAAATGGGGGCCACAAAAGAATCTGGCATACTCAGCAGACTAATAGTGTTTAATAGTCTAATACACTGGACAATGTGAGTTTGCTTTCGCCTTGGATTTATGACCATCAACCACAAATACTATTTCTAAAATTCAATTCGTCATCCTTCCTACATAACAAATGGCTCATCCTCCCATCTTATATCCTGTAACTTGAACCATGTTTGAAATTAAGCTGTTAGCTGGTGCGGCCGTTTATCCAGTGATACTGGCGGAGTGAAGGCCATGGAAGCTTCTGTTAGAAGCAGGGCCTTTCATTTCGCAGAAGGGCTGCTCAGGGGGTTAGTCAGTGGTGGAGGTCAAGTCCTGAGAGTAGCGAACAATTCTAGCCATGGGGAGTCTCTAAGGCTGTCCCCAGCTTCGGAGTAGGGCCAGTGGTTCTCAAACTTCCGCATGTATAAGAATCAACCAGAGAGATATAAAAGACAGATCGTGGGTGCCCAAGAGAGTCTGAGGCAATAGGTCTAGAAGGGGGCTCAGGAACTGGTATACATAGAAAGCTCCAGGTGATGTGAATGCTGCCTGCCGGTCTTGCTCACACTGGGTCTAGACCACCAAACCCCTTCCAGACGACAGGCCTGCAAGGAGGAAGGAAGAGCCCCCCTCGGGCGGGGAAGTGACAATCCTCCTCAGGTTCTTTCTTTCTTTTCTTTTCTTTTTTTTTTTTTTTTAAAGATTTTATTTATTTATTTATTTGACAGAGAGACAGCCAGCGAGAGAGGGAACCCAAGCAGGGGGAGTGGGAGAGGAAGAAGCAGGCTCATAGTGGAGGAGCCTGATGTGGGGCTCGATCCCATAACGCCGGGATCACGCCCTGAGTCAAAGGCAGACGCTTAACCGCTGTGCCACCCAGGCGCCCCCAGGTTCTTTTTCTTTCAAAGCAAGTCTTTGATACATAGAACTGTTAACTCTAGCCCAGGAGTTCTCAACGGTGGTTCCCCACACCCCCTGAAGTGGCAGCAGCGGTGGCGCCTGGGCACCGGTTAGAAACAAAAATTCTGAGGCCCATCCCAGATGCACATTACCTGAGAAACTCTGGGGTCAGGGCCCAGAAATCTGTGCTTTACTAAGCCTCCTGAGGGATTCGCAGCAAGCTGAAGTTTGAGAACCGCTGCTCTATTCAACTCTCCAAAACCACTTCAAACAGAGCAGAGCTAAATTAATCTCCCCTACAGAGCGGGTTTCCAGGTAAGCACTGGTGGAAGGAAGGGTCCTGCGGCTTGAAAAATGTTTGATATTAGCCTGGTTCATTATGTGCTTTGTGACTCTGGCAGCACGGAGGAAGAGGGATGCTTTAGCGAGAAAGAGCTCCGTTGTTTTTCCTCCAGCAGCTCTCAGTAACGCGGATGTAGACGGAGAGAAGGTGGACAGAAGGTGGGGACAAAGACAGTGATGACGCTGGCTAGTGACAGAAGACACTTACAAGATGTTGGCACTCTTCTCAGACCTTTGTATTTACTAGCCCGTTTTATCTTCACAGCCATCCCACGCAAAAACCATGGTCAGAATGTAAAGCAACCGACACTTAAACATCGGGAGATTTCAATGAATAATCTGAATTTCCAGTTTCTATTTTTAAAACTGAAAAACCTGGCAATATAGGCTGCACTTTAGATAGAAAAAGCACTCTTCAGTCAAAGGTTCCTTCGCCCACCCCCAGGCCCCTTAATCGTTTTCATTCATTTCATTCTGGAAGGCATTTGAGTTAGTGGCCCCTGTTTTGGGGGGGGGAAGTATCTGTCTACTTACACACAGAGGGGACAGGGAAGAAAGGGACCAGCAGAGTGAAAGCAGGTTGGAAATGCTGAAGAAAGGCTTTGGTGGGGAATTCAGTCCATGTGTGGGACAAGGCAGAGTGTACACATTACCCTGTACATCAGTATTATTGCTGATGCCTCAATACCTCTGGAACCGATCCCCTTCTTTCTACTCCTCCTGCAGTGAGTTTAAGTCTGCACCAACTTGTGCTGATGATTACAGAACCCACTTTATTAGCTCCTGTCCTGAGTCTTTCCCAGCTTTGCTCCCACCTCTACACTGCTGTAAGTGCTTTTTCTAAAATACATACCTGCTCATTCCACCCTCTGGCCAAAAACCTTTCACAGGTCTACACTATTATAATATGGGCTCTCGAACAAAGACAGAGAAACTTCTCCTTCATGAGAACACTCACCTGGGGTGTGTGTATACTAAAAAGATGAACATGGCATTGCTCCGGTTGTCCCTTATAATCTGTTTCTTGCCTTCATCCTGGGCACCTGTGGTTGTCCAGCTAGGGAGTTCATTCCACAGCCTTCCTGGAAGCTAGCTATGGCCACGTGACTAAGTAGGGCTCGAGTGGGTAGGCACGGAAGCGGGTTAGCTCTGAATGATCTCCAAGTGACAAATAAGCCTCTCTGGATTTGGGGACACCCAGCTGGCAGTCACTCAGCTTCCACCATGAAGACTGGGTCAGTTCTCCGAGGGACTGCTGAGCAAGATGGGCCAGAACGGAGTCCCTGCAGTCCTCCACGGAGGACAGCTGTCCTGCAAGCCTACACCAGCCACCATGTCCACTGGGGAATCAGACCCTTGTCTCATTTAAGCCACTGTTTTATTTGGCCTTTTAATTACTGCAGCTTAACCTTACCCTTAATACAATTTGGTTTATTATTATTATTTTTTATGTAGCCTTTTAACCCTTTTGGAAAGCAAGACAAAGATAAACTCAAGGTCCTCAGCTCTGAGAAAATCCTATGCTCCCTAAAGTAACAAAAATGTAAACAACCACCTACGCAGTTACCACACTAGCAAAAATAATTAACATACTGCACATTCTGGACAAAGAGAAGGAGGCAGTAGGGTGAAGACAGGCACAGGAGTTTTCCTTCCCAAGTGCTAGGGGTTAAGGCTGGTAGCAATCTATTTTTTCCTTTTAAACAGTAGAGCAGGGTACCACAACATGTAGCAAGGATGGGGAACAGAAAACTAGTATTCCTTTAATGGAGACAGGCAGTCTGAAACAGCAGCACTTAAATGAACATGCAGTACTAAGTGACTTACTGTAGATTTTCTTCCTGAGGTATAAGCAGACAACAGAAGACAATGTGACAGAGTGGACAGGACAGTGGGTCAGCTATAAAGCTTGATTACAGATCACACCTCTAACTTTGGGAAAGTCATTTCACTTTTCATTTTTTTGCCTGTGGTTCAACTACATCAGGATTTCCCAAATTTCTGGCATTTGTGTATTACCTTTCTATTTTTATTTATTTTTTTTTGCAGTATTGGCATAACGTCTGAATTAACATTCCTTTATTTCTCTTAACATTCAGCTAATTTTACACTTACACATCCACCTTACCCTTGTGTCAAATATATTTTTCTAACATACATTAAAATTAAAAAACTGAAATGCTCATCTGTTTGTTACCCTAAATCACTCCGCTTGCCAGTACCTCCCATTTTGGAAACTGCTGGATCAGAACGATCTCCCTGGCACGACAATTCTGCAATACCTTCCGCAGGGCTGTTGGTCCACGGGTGCTCTGAAGGTCGGAGACAACACCGCAACAAACGGAGATGTGAGTGTGCCTGGCCTGTGAACTCGGGGAGATTCTGTGTCCACTGCTGGCACTCTGCATGTGCCAGAACCTGGGTCTGATTCTACAAAAACCGCTCAAAGCTATTCAAGCGACTCAAGTCTATAGGAAGCTAAATCAGCTGGCCACAAGAACACTGCTCACACAGCAAGAGTCACCTAAGTTTCAGCTCAAAATGCACGGGAGAAAGGAAAGACTCACGGAAGGGCTCATGTTCACCTACGGAGCCTTAGATAAGAAACAGGCTGTTTGGTGAAGGGGGTCAAGAGGCTACAAAGGACCAACAGAGTACGACGTCTTTGTTCATACGGCACTGGTTCCATAGAGCAAATTACCAGGAAATCTTTAATCTTTCATAAAACAGGCACCTTTCTAAATCTTTCTATATTTTACTGTTTTATTTTTTCAAATTCAAAGTTTAACTCTGAAAGAAGAGAGCTTCAGCGTATAATCTTAATCAGCAAGTTGACCCCTTCTCTGATCAGATGTAAGGTTTTTCTTTTGAATAAGACTCACATAGCTGTAGTTACCACTGGTTTCTGAGAGCTTGGTCAGAGTGGATATTCTATACCACTATCTTGTTCTGGTTAAATATGGGCTTATCACCTCCCTTATTTTTTCTACTTCTTGGTTAGGATGATGTTCCTATAATTAACAGGAATGTTACCATCCAGTATTGAAATTCAAGATAGGACACTATGAAGCAGTCACTTCAGTAGGAAACACTGAAGGAAAAGTTAGGGGAAAGGCGAGGGGACAAGACAAGAGACCTCACCTACATATTCTAAAGCACTCAAGCCACAAAAGAAGTGTTTTCCTAGCACCAGCTCCTACTCTCGGAGCACCTCAACCACTCCCAATGCATTTCACTTAAGTCACATGCTAGGACATCGCCTTTGGCCTGGTTGGCAGTTGTCAAAAAGCTTTTGGAATCTAATTTTCTGCCTCAAATTGGTGCATTTACCACCTCTTTTTAGAAACACAACTATATAAGGTAGAATTTTTGCCTAATTTTAAATTCCTAAAGGAATGTTACTGCCTTGTAGTATTTTTACCCTTTGAGTCGTAAACTTCATAGAAAATACTCAGGAACAGACTGTAACACCGACATCTCTAGCTACTAAACCCTTGCTAACTGCACTCAAAATGTCATTAAAGCTGGATCGCAAGCACTACTTACATTGTCATTGTGTATGAAAATAAACTGACTAGGGCCAAAAGAGAGAAAACACTTAACCAATCATTTATTTGAATTAAAATTAGGAAAAATGCAAAAATTCAAAAGTCAAAATCATTGGCTCCCCCAAAAGCACACGCTTCTCTTGACTCTCCTGTTTCTGTTAGAGGCGGCACTCGGCCAGCTGTTTTCTCTCCTGTCCATCACTTCATCGGACCGTTGTCAGCTTCTGTCCAGGGCACCTAAGGGCTCTCCCGCTCTAATGCTTTCAGGGGAAGTCTCTCGAGTCAGTTTCATGAACAGCCCCTTGGGTTGCGTTATTTCAATACAGACATTTTATTTGTGTATTAAAGACTAAGAATACTCTTCATACCCACAAAGGAAGATGCTCTCATCCTTCTTGGAACGCAGAGCCTTTCGTTCTTTTTTTTTTTTTTTTAACTTTTAAAAGACATGGATATAAGAAATATTTCTCTTCTCCTCTTAACTCTACCAAAAAAACAAAACCAAGGAAAGCACAGCAAAAGGACAGCGCAAGGGAGGTGAAATGAGAAACGGCAAGTCCCAGAGGAGTTACAGGGAGGGGAGGGAGCTGCAGTGAGCTGGGGTCGACACAGGCAACCCGAAGTGTGGAAAGCCTGCTTCTGTTTGGCTTCAGCCAATTAAGCCAGGCCCAGGATCACCAGACCTTCCAGCTTTCCAAGAGAAGTCAGAAAAATCCCAAGTTTTAAATGCTGGCAATGATTTCAAATTTCCTAAAAAAATCACGCAGGCCCACACTGAAAGCTAAACAGATCCAGTCTACTACCGGAGCCTCTGCTCAGCCTTCTCTCTTCTTCCTCCAGCTCTCCCCATCACTATAATCACTACCACGTGCACAATCAGCTTGTCTGTCTATTCCTTTGTGTGTCCCTTCACTTTGTCCTGTTACTGACTCTCCAATTCGCTCGAGTATTCAACAAATATGGGATGCATACTTACTGTGTGTCAGGCACTATGCTAGGGAGAGAATACTCGATTATGAACAAGACAGGTGTGGTCTTTTCATGTGGCATTTACGTGCATTCTAATGGGGGCGACAGATATTAGAGAAAAAAACCTATCAAAGATGATTTAATTTCATTTTTTTAAAAGATTTTATTTATTTATTTATTTGACAGAGAGAGAGAGACAGCCAGCAAGAGAGGGAACACAAGCAGGAGGAGTGGGAGAGGAAGAAGCAGGCCCCCAGCGGAGGAGCTTGATGTGGGGCTCAATTCCAGGACCCTGGGATCACGCCCTGAGCCAAAGGTAGACGCTTAAAGACTGAGCCACCCAGGCGCCCCTACTTCTCAAGCTTTTAAAGATTTACTTGTTTTTGAGAGAGAGAGAGGAGGGACAGAGGGAGAGGGAGAGAGGGAGTCTCCATCAGACTCCCAGCTGAGCGCAGAACCTGATGTGGGGCTCAGTCCCACGACCCTGAGATCATGTCCCCCAGGCGAAATCAAGAGTCGTGTGCTTAACCAACTGAGCCACCCAGGCGCCCCTAACTTCATTTCTGTTAGGACTACAAAGCGTAACTAAAACACAGCCTAGTCTTCCTTGGTTAGGGAAGACTCTTTACTGCGGGGTCCCCATCATTTCACTCAAACTGGTCTCCACTGAGATCCACCCGTTTGCTTTGAAGAACATGTCCAAACACACTACTCAAAAATGAACAATCCCTTATTGTCTACTGGATTCAGAACAAATTTAGACTAAAATTCAAGGCCTCCTGAAGGTGGTTTCGGCCTCATTTTTAGCCATTTCTACTGCTTCCCTTCTTTGTGGCCCTCAGTAGTGTGGACTCTGCTCTCACTCAAACACACGATGAAACTCTTCTGATACCTGAAGTCAGATCTGATCTCTTTGCTGAATCCCAATGACAACTTAAAATATTTTGTGATGCTTATCGTAATTACCTCACGTTACCGATCTCTGGATAAAGATCTCATGACATAAATCAATGAATATAGATCTCTGAATATTCAGATTATAAGCTCCTCAAGGGTAAAATCTGAGTCCTACTCACCTTAATACTTACAAACCTATCTAGTACAATAATAGATACCTCTTAAGTAAACACATGCTAAATAAAAAAATAATTTTGCCTTCCTGAAAAAAGATAATTAAATTCAAAGATAATTAAATTCAAATTCATAGTCTCATCTTTATTATATTAGTCCTCTTAAAATTGTACTTTTACAATTAATTATTTTTTAAGATAATTTTTTAAATATTGTATTTATTAATTTTAGAGAGAGAGAGTGAGAGAGAAAGAAAGAGCATGAACAGGAGGGAGAGGCAGAGGGAAAAGCAGACTGCCGGCTGAGCCGGGAGCCAGAGGCAGCGTGGAGCTCGATCCCAGGATCCAGAGATCACCACCTGAGCAGAAGGCAGACACTTAACCATGTGAGCCACCCGGGCGTCCCTACAATTAATTCTAATGTCACATATATTACACAGTACACCACACTCTGGATCATCTAAGTAATTTCAAATACCAACTAATCATAACACCTCCCTGCTTCATAGATAAGAAATTACTCCCCAAGATAAAGGCATATTAAACCACACATTTATAATACAGTTGAACACTTCCGACCTTATTAAAAGTCAGAAATTTTGCTGCCTACCATTTCCCCACTAAAAGGAACAGGGGCTTCATGAGAAATGGCTGCTTCCAAGGCTGAGACAAGGGAAGGACAGTGCAGTGAGCCCGGAAATGTGGTGCCAGCAGGGAAGAAAGTGCAGCGAAGCAGATGGGGGCACATCAGAGGACAGTTTTCAGGGGAGTTCCCTGGCTCACTTTGGGGAAACTAGAGCAGCAAGATATGTAAAACTTTAATGACATAAAGAGAGGATTACAAATTGAATACAGAAAGAACCCTGAGTCCAGTCTAATAACTTGCAAAGGAGACGGGAGAGGGACAGAAAGAGAGGAATTTCCATGGAGAAGAAATGAAAGCAATGGAAATCAACATTTTACAGCCAATATCATAATAACTGATTTAAGCAAGAATCATCAGTTAATGCTAAATGAATGCTGAAGAATACAATGTTCTCATAGGCTCAACTAACCCCTGGTGTACCACATATTAATTACAAATGGGGAAAGGTACCTTTACAATGAAAAAAAGCTGGCAGACACCACCTTAATGATTGTTACCAAAAAACCAAACTGGATGAGCTGACATTATGCGCCTCCTGATGTAATGCTCTGGAAAGAAACTAACACCACCTATGAAATATCCTTGCTACCATGTTTTCACCTGAATTTAATCGTGAGGAAACAATCACACACGCCCATATTGTGCTGGGCTCTTCAATAATATCACTGTTAATAAAAGATTCAGGGAAAAAAGCTTAGTGATTGTCAGAGACTAAAAAGACAGAACTTAAATGCAGTGTGTGATCTTTGACTGGATCCTGAACTGAGTGGTAGAAAAAGATAGCTACAAGTAACATTGCTGGGAAAAGTGGGGAAAATTAAATGCTGGCCAAGAATATTATGTTGATGTTAAACTTCCTAAGTGTGTTACACAGGAGAAATGTTTTTTGCGGGGGGAAAAACACCCTGAAATATATAGGGGTGAAGTGTCACCATATCTGCAATCACTCAAGTGGTTCAGAAAATAGTTTTGGGTGTGTGTGTGTGTGTGTGTGTGTTCAAAGAGAAAGAAAGCCAATGTAGCAAATTGTTAAAATTATCAATAATACCTTTCAAATACAATACACTTTCCAAAATACAAAAGATATCTATCAGTCAAAATATCAAAAAGAAGAGCAATGCAAGCACTTACTTTCTGGGGGAAAAAAAGGTTTTTAAAAAGATCTATTTATTTGAGGGAGAGACAGAGATTGCGTGTGTGCGTGGGGTTGGGGGAGAGGCAAAGGGAAAGGGAAAAGGGAGAGAGAATCCTCAAGAGGACTCCCTGCTGAGCAAGGAGCCCAACCTGAGGACCCTGAGATCATGACTTAAGTTGAAATCAAGAGTTGGCCACTTAACCGACTGAACGACCCAGGCACCCCGATCCCCCCAATTTTTTTTTAAATTTAACTATCACAGACCTTAGTTGATCAGGCAGAAAATTTTCTCAATACTAGGAAATTTTTGAAATGTTTTAATATTAAATACCAATTTAAGAATTTTTATTTCTTTATTCCCAATACATTCTAGAGATTAACTCTGTTAAGCACAAACACAGAATAATTGCTCAATGCAAACCTCACAGTGAGTCTAAAATGTAACGAGCCATTGAATTCAAAGACTGTAAGAGAGAAGTTGCCGATGAAATGCAACTGGCCATCTAAACAGCTACAAACATGGTTTTCCACTCAAGCCCAAATTCAAAGGAAAGTAGTTTTCAATGGTTGGTTGGTCAAAAACAACATTAAATAGCAAGCACTAAAAAGTTAATTGAATGTTTGCCAGAAAGAGTATGACTTGTTTTTATACTGGATAATTAATTTCTTTGTTTGTATAAGAATTTTAAAGAGTGACCAACATGCTCCCTGTGGGTAATTAACTTCATTCAAGAAAGACTTCTTACTTTCGTGGCATGGACTATGCTTAGGTTTGGAAACATTCCAAGAATGTTTTTGTTTGTTTTAAAATCTTCTGGTTTTTGTTTTTTTTTTATCTTAAGGATATACATTATGGTGTTACAGTATTTAAACTCCATGACAAATAGCTTTAAATAATATCATTGACAGTACATGCCTAAATAAAGCCTCATAAAGAAACTAGGTTTATAATACGAGGGATTCTTAATAAGTAAATTATAATCAAATACAATGGATCTTAGTAACTTTAAATGTGTAACCTACACACTGGTTTTGAGATCATGAGTCTAGGTTAAAAAAAAAAAAAGTGAACATCTGGAAAGTTTCCTTAACCATGCTGAAAGAAATTATAAATATTTATATACACTACTACTTAACGAAGCATGACTTTTAAAAATAATTTGAAAATTATTTTCTAATTTTTAAAATGGCATCCTAAATGTGAAGTATTTTGTGATGAATTTGTTGATTAAAACAATTTTTATGATCTCTTGCTAACTTAGGATAAAATTCACACAGTTCCAGTCAAAACCTGAATTTTTTTAATATGAATCCTAAAGAGAAAAATGTTTTATGAAACAGAGTAANTCCCCTTCCCCCACCCCCTCCCCTCTGAAGTCCTCAGTTTGCCTCTCACAGTCCATAGTCTCTCATGTTTCATTCCCCCCTCTGATTACCCCCCTTTTCTTTATCCCTTTCTTCCCCTACCGATCCTCCTAGTTCTTATGTTCCATAGATGAGAGAAATCATATGATAATTGTCTTTCTCTGAATGAAGCATGACTTTAAGCATTATCTCCTCCAGTGCCGTCCATGTTGCAGCAAATGTTGAGANAAAAATAATTTGAAAATTATTTTCTAATTTTTAAAATGGCATCCTAAATGTGAAGTATTTTGTGATGAATTTGTTGATTAAAACAATTTTTATGATCTCTTGCTAACTTAGGATAAAATTCACACAGTTCCAGTCAAAACCTGAATTTTTTTAATATGAATCCTAAAGAGAAAAATGTTTTATGAAACAGAGTAACTTAAAAATAAACAATATCCTATGATTTGTAGATGTACCTTCCTTATGCAATCTCCCTGAAAGTTGGGGAAATTGTTACTTAAATGTATCTCATGAGTGATGCTTTTTATAAAATTAGTTTTTCTCTTGTGGTAATTCATGGACTCTAAACCATTTCCTAGCCCTCCATTTTCTATTTTCTGAGACTGGATTTCACAGTCCACATGATAGGGGCACATGAGTTTTCAATGATACCGGCTCACAACATTTGTGCTTGTTTTCTTGGTTCTTTTCAGAATCACAAAATAGTAGTTGTCTGGCCAGCTCACTGTTTAGACCGCCCACCTGGCAAGAGTAGTCACACATAAAAGCAAAAATGAACTACTGGGACCTCATCAAGATAAAGAGCCTCTGCACAGCGAAGGAAACAGTCAACAAAACTAAAATGCAGCCTTTGGAATAGGAGAAGATATCTGCAAATGACATATCTGATAAAGGGCTATTATACAAAATCTATAAAGGATTTATCAAGCTCAACAAACAAAAACTGATCCAGTTAAGAAATGGGCAGAAGACATGAGAGGACATGTTTTCCAAAGGAGACATTTTTCCAAAGGAGACATACATATGGCCAACAGACATATGAAAAGATGCTCAACATCACTCATCATCAAGGAAATGCAAATCAGAACCTCAATGAGACACCACCTCACACCTGTCAGAATGGCTAAAATTAACAACACAGAAAAGAACAGATGTTGGTGTGGATGTGGAGAAAGGGGAACCCTTTAAACTGTTGGTGCAAACTGGTGCAGCCACTGTGGAGAACAGTATGGAGGTTCCTCAAAAAGTTAAAAATAGAGCTACCCTACGATCCAGAAATTGCACTACTACGTATTTACGCAAAGGATGTAAAATACTGATTCGAAGCAGTACATGCACCCCAATGTTTGTAACAACATTATCAACAATAGCCAAATTATGGAAAGAGCCCAAATGTCCACTGACTGATGAACAGATAAAGAAAATGTCATATATGTAGGTATGTATATGTATGTATATTATATATTCTATACATATATAGTATATATTATAATATATACTATGTATGTATATTATATATACATATGCATATATGTATGTACATATATGCATGTATATATTATAGTATATATTATATATGTATGTTGTATATATGTATGTATATGATATATACATACAATGGAATATCACCCAGCCATCAAAAGGAATGAAATCCTGCCATTTGCAACAACATGGATTGAACTAGAGTTCGTTATGCTAAGTGAAATAAGCCAGTCAGAGAAAGATAAATACCATATGATTTCACTCATATGTGGAATTTAAGAAACAAAACAGATGAACATAGGGGAAAGAAAAAAAAAAAAAAGAGAGGGAGGCAAACCATAAGAGAGACTCTTAACTATAGAGAACAAACTGAGTATTGCTGGAGGGGAGAGGGATGCGGGGGATGGGCTAAATGGGTGATGGGCATTGAGGAGGGCACGTGATGTGATGAGCACTGGGTGTTATATGTAAGTGATGAATCACTAAGTTCTACTCCTGAAACTAATATTACACTATATGTTAACTGGCTAGAATTTAAATAAAAACTTGAAATATTAAAGAAATGGTGGAAGTGGTTTAAGTAAATCCTGGATGTTACTGCTGAAATAAAAATGTCTTTATTTTGGGAAAAAAAAGTCACCTGTTTTTATAACATTCTAGCTACCAAAACCAATCAAAACCCCAAGAAATGATAAAATATTCTACTTATTTCTTAACATGATTTTGAGACAAATGCCCTATTAAAAGTATAATTTAGCAATAATTGCTATAAAAGACTATTTGTACATTTCATCAAGTCTTGACTTTTTTTTAAAGAAGACTTATTTTTACAATAAGAAGTAACATGGAAAAAATGGTAAGCAGTTGTTAAATTTATGGTATTAAAAGCCTTAAGGTAAAGGCAAAAGTGATGTTATAATCAGCCATACTAAGTTATACTAGTCAGTACATTTTACTGGTGTAAGTTTTACACCATTACAGAAATATCTACTCCTTTCCAAAATATTCAATAGACAAGGAATGGGGAGGCAAATAAAAAAGTGCTGATACCCTAGTAGATATAAGTAGATGCTAGTTAATAAGGCAATGGAAGAAAATGAGGAGAAAGGCAATCCTAATTACAGATGAAAAGATATTTTTTCCTTAAAAATCACCATAATTCTGCAATCTATGGGAAAAAAATCACTGTTAATATGAAAGTTTTCATTTTCTTTTAATATTTTTCTACATTTTTCCTATATTTTTCCCTACGTAACTGAAATCATACTAAAGAGTTTACATCCCATTTTTACTTCGCATTATAAAGAGCACATCCCTAATTCATTTTCAAAAACATTAGTTAATGAGTACTCAAGAGTCTATCTTATAAATAATGTGTTCAGTAACATTACTACTGTTGAACAGTTAGGTTTTCTCTTCCAATTTTTTCCTTTATGTCTCCTTGTGTTCTTCCTCAACACCGACAGGACTGACAGCTTCCTGAGGACGCAGACTACGTCCTTCCTGCCCATTCCTCCCCCCCCCCCTCATTTAGCACACTGCTTTACTTGGAGTATACATTCACAAGTTAGTTGACTTAAAAAGGAATCATGTTGTAATTTGGTCCTCTATGTCACAAACGGCATTTTATAGTGAAGCCAAGATTAAATCATCATGATTAAATGATCAAAGAAGGGAGTCTTTCTGGATCAACATGGCAGAATGAGAGGGATTTATCTCTGCTCCCATCCAATCCTCCTGCCAAAAAGAAAAAAAGGTTATTAAAGGAACTTAAAGCTGTGTTAAATCCACAATGATAAAGAAAACAGGAGAGGAGAACATAGTGGATGGTGATGTCAATGTTTTTAGAAGATGGAGAAGGGGTGAATCAGTGGGCGTATCTAACTTTGAAGGGAAAGGAAAAGCTGATATTTAAAGAATGCTGCAAAGAGAAATGCAAATGAATAAATCAACTGCTGCCCAGGATAGATCACGATAAAGTTCAGGAATCAGAGGCACTGGGTCCCTGGGAAGGTGGAGCACAGGGCTAACAAAAGGGAGACCGGTTGAACGCACTAGAACTCAGCTACAGTATGGCCTCTCCAACCCTAAGCAGCCAGGCAACTACTCCTTCTTCACTCTGGCACAAGACCTGAGGTTCTTCATCAGAGAAAGGGGTCAAACGAGCCCACCAAGGGCCTAGGAGCACAAAAGGAAAAAAAAAAAAAGAGAGAGAGACCCATCCAAAAGCAAATCACAGAGAAATTTTAAAATATGCTTACAAAGAGAAGAATCTAAATTTGCTAGAGAAAAAATACTAATATAATTGGGATTCAGAATGGCACAGGGTGTCTCAACTATATTTCTAATTGCTAAGATAATGGAGTAATTCCTTTAAAAATTCTATAGGAAAATCNCATAACGCCGGGATCACGCCCTGAGCCGAAGGCAGACGCTTAACCGCTGTGCCACCCAGGAGCCCCTCAACTATATTTCTAATTGCTAAGATAATGGAGTAATTCCTTTAAAAATTCTATAGGAAAATCAATTAGCAATTTTGAATTTTTTATTCAGCCAAAGGATTTGTGGCAGGCAGAACTCTAAACATGATTCTTGCCTGTATATAATCTCCTGCCCTCTGAGTGTGGGGGTACCTGTGAATATGATGAAATATCACTCCCATGATGATGCAAAAATGAGATTAGTCCACTGCACCTAATTTAATCACACAAGTCCTTTAAAAAGAGAGAGAAAAAAATCAGGGATTCAAAGCATGAAAAGAATGTGACGGGCCCTTACTGGCTTGAGGATAAAGGGAACATGTAGTAAGAAATGTGGGCAGCCTCTGAGCAGCCAGCTGCTGGGGAACAGGGACCTTAGTCCTACAGCTGCAAGGAACCGAAGCCTGCCAGTCAAGAATCTCATGAAGAGAACCGATCTAACATACAATGTTGTAAGAGCCCCGTCTTTGCCTGCCCCCTGGTATTACGATCTCCCTCCTCGGGAGCAGTCACACAGCATAGTATTGGAGAACCACACCCAGAAGGAGGAAGGTTTCAGCAAGAACTGACTTTGCTCTTCATTCCCCTCCCACCCATTCCCCAAAATACAATATTAAAAGATCTGAGAAAAACAATACAGAGGACTGTTATTACTTTCTTAGAAAATTGGAAGGTTGAAACAGACTTTATATTATAACCTAGCTTTATATCATAACAGAATAGAACAGAGTTCCAATATTCTATTCCAGGGCTAGGTAACCTAAGGCAGGGGACCAATTAGCAGCAACGGATGTAACCTACTTTGAACTGTCATCAGCAACCCCATGCCTTTTCTCTTCTTGCCCCAGTGCTCCTGTTCCACTTCCCCTTCCCCCACCCCCTCCGCCACCCAAGTACAATCTCCACTCCTTTACTAGTATAGCTACTGGCCCAAGTTAATATTCCTACCTTCACATGCTGAGGCTGGCATTTAATAAGCACACTGTGGATTCCTATCATGTTATAACTAGGAGCAAGGATGGGGACCAAGCAACACCAGCATTGTGCATGTCCACTAGATGCCAGAGAAACTGCAATAAATTATCTCATGTTATCTTTCCATCAGCCCTAAAGAGTAGGTATTGTCACCCCCGTTTTAAGGATGAGAAAGTACGGGCTCTCTAACTTGTGCCGGCTGCGCAATTAGTGAAAAGATGTGTACGATGGCAAGTCTTACTCCAAAGCCCATGCATTTGGTTTTTTCCAGTTAGAATCAGGTCCCAATCTACCAAGATTCAACCAGCAGCCCTGAGCCCTGCACTTTTATCCTCTTTTCCCTTTTACTGTAAATGAGATTCCTATGGTAGCGACCCAAAGCCCGAGCGATTAGAAGTGGGTGGACAAGTTTACTGGTGCCAGGCTAAGAAGGCGATAAGAAACATGACGCACCGATTCTAAGAAAGTATTACCTCTCTTCCAAATGCCGAAGACAGGACCCTGCCACATGTAAGGAACAAGTGGGACTTGTCTGCTATCTTCAGGAGAGAAATAACTGTCACACAATCTAAATTTAGATTCATCAGAGAATTTCCAGAAAAGTTGACATCACTGAAAAGGAAGGCACAAAAATTCTAATTCTAGGCAGGTAGCTAACGGGCCAATAACAACAGTGGGCAAGGGCTCACTGAAGTAATCACCAAAGAAACTGTCCCTTATTTAAAATTTACCATTTGAAGAAAGGTAGAGGCTTAAAATAAGTACATCAAAGAAAAAAGAAAATGTTTCAAGAGCAAAAGACCCTAACTTGAATACAGTTTAAAAGTTACTGGAGCAATGAAGCCTTCCTATACAGCGAATGAAGAAGTTTGGTCAAAACATCATTGGACTTATAAGTCTTAGCCTATATCTCTAGCCTGCCAAGAAAAACTCTCCAAGAGAAATGTACATTAAAGTAGTTCCATATTAAATACAGATGACCCTTGAACAACACAGAGGTTAGGGGCACCACCACGCAGTCAAAAATCTGTGTCTAATTTCCGATTCCTCACAAACTTAACTACTAATAGCCTACTGTTGACCGGAAGACTTACCAAGAACATAAACCAACCATTAACACATATTTTGTATGTTAAAGTAACTTAGAGAAAAGAAGATGTCACTAAGAAAATCATAGGGAAGACAGGAATATTTATAGTACTGTACTGTCTGCGTCCAAGAAAATTAGCATATAAGTAGATCTGTGTGCTTCAAACCTTGTGTTGTTCAAGAATCAACTGTATTTGGTTTCATATATTCAACAAACATATACTACATTTTCAAAGATGATTTTGACATTTTTAAGTGAGTGGTAAATAAATACTAAGTGACTGAATAAATAAATAGAAAATAAGTTTTCAGGAAATAAACTCCAATTCAAAACACTGACCGAGGGGCGCCTGGGTGACTCAGTTGGTTAAGCGTCTGACTCTTGGTTTTGGCTCAGGTCCTGATCTCAGGGTCATGGGACTGAGGCCAGTACTGGGCTCCAAGCTCAGTGGGGAGTCTGCTTGGGATTTTCTCTCCTCTGCACTTCCCTCCCCCACCACATGCCACACATGCTCTAAATTTCTCCCTCTCTCCTTCAATAAATAAATCTTTAAAAAATAATAAAAAAATACAACACTGACCGATAGCAAATTATTATTCTACTTTCAATAGTCCAGTTGCAGTCATTACCGGGGAATGAGTTGGCTCACTTATACAACACACTGCACTTGCTAGGACGAACGAGACTTCGTCTCTACTTCAGAGACCTATGTTTGAAACCAGGCAGCACTGAGATAATGCTAGGCACAATTTTTGGTTGTTCTGTTTTTCTACATTATCATTTTCTACCCTATGTGGTCATTTTCTTATTTGTTCTATGACCAAATGTGTTTCTTGAGGACTAACACTTCCTGCTGACAGTAGGGATAGTAATTATGTCACTGAAGAATGTGTACTAATGGGGGAAGGTAAAGTTTTTAAAATGTGTGACATTCCAAAGTCAAATATAGAGAGTAACTGTAACTCTAGATTATACTCCATAGCTTTCATTAGAATAGCTAATTGTCAAATGAGAGTTTACTTTAAGACGACATAAAAATAGGGACGTCTGGCTGGCTCAGTGGTTAAGCGTCTGCCTTCGGCTCAGGTCATGATCCCAGGGTCCTGGGATCGAGTCCCGCATGGTGCACCTTGCTCAGTGGGGAGCCTGCTTCTCCCTCTGCCTGCTGCTCCCCCTGCTTGTGTTTTCTCTTCTCTGACAAATAAATAAATAAATAAATAAAATCTTTTTAAAAAAAAGACAACATAAAAATAAAAAAGAGAAAGGATCATTTTAGATTTAATAAAAAAACATGCAATTCCCTTGCTGATACAGGACAGAATATTTCAGCTGGAGAGAAGAAATGTATTTTGAGTTTTGTACCTACTCTGCTGGTGAAAGCTCAGGTTAAAGACGGAGGAAGAGAGAGTAACGGAGACTGACCCCAACTCTTTCTGTTTTTCTTAAAAGTTCCTTTGAGAAGGACGATTAAATAGATATGGGGTGTACTGAATATAAAAAGAGATGGTACTTTAATTATGAAGGTGAATTTATATAAGAAAGAGCCTAACAAGGATTGAGAATGGCTGATAGAAGGTTGATACGGGCAAAGCAGAGGTAAGAAG
The DNA here is from genome assembly GCF_002007445.2 of Ailuropoda melanoleuca. Classification (NCBI taxonomy): domain Eukaryota; kingdom Metazoa; phylum Chordata; class Mammalia; order Carnivora; family Ursidae; genus Ailuropoda; species Ailuropoda melanoleuca. The sequence goes on along the minus strand of NC_048232.1, from coordinate 6,899,914 downwards.
CTGCAGCTGGAAGAGCGGAAGGAAAAGATAACCTTCATAAACATGGCTTCAGATAGGTGAGGACAACAGCAGAGGTGTGGGGAGCGATGAGAAGCAAGTGGCAACAGTCAAAGCAGAAGATGACCAGGACACATCCGACTCCAGAAATGAAAAAGAAGTGACAGATATAACCAACAATAGGAAGGCAATTGAGCAGCGAAGGCCCAGAGCCACCTGAGAAAGGAGTGCAGAGGAAAAGGCTCTGAGACAGGCACATTTGGGAAAGGGTGACAGTCCCTGGCTCAGCACGGTTCCCTACAGGTCGCCCGCAGGACAGAGTGGCATAGCTCCTCCCTGCTTTCTACCTGTGCGTTTGATCATAAACAGCAATATGTCTTTTAAGTGATAATCTTACCAAATTTAAAATCATAGATAAAATGTTTCTCCATGTTAGGCCTATATTAATCCATTATTAAATAACAAAGCTTTCTTTCAGAAATTAGGCCTTCACATCATTCTCTTAAAAGACAGCAAGTTAAAGAAACACACAATTAGTCAATTTTCTCAACATTCATCTCAAATACCTAACGACTGTATTTTATTTTATTATTATTATTTTATTACCAGGGAGTAGTTGGAACACAATGCTATATTACCTTCAGGTGTACAACATAGGGTTTCAATGAGTATATATTACACAGTGCTCACTCCCACCAGTGGGTATAGCTACTATCTGTCACCAGACAATGTTATTATAATATTACTGAGTATTTTCCCTATGCTTTACTTTTCATCTGAGACTTATTTTTTGTTATTTTATTTTTATTTTTTATTTGTGACTTACTTATTTTATAACTGGAATCAGATTGCATTTTAATGCCTATTTACAAATTTTAATAAGACATATTAAAATAATGAAGTTATTTCCAATTCAGACTCCTTGAGATTTCAAAGTAAACAGACAACTGATCAACTGATGGGCTGACAGATACATATACTGTTGGGATTTTGTAAAAAAAAAAAAAAATGTGTTTCAATAACCAACCTAAATTTGACAGAACTGATAAATATTTTCATTTTAATAATCTGACAACATATTCTCTTTTACCAGGGTAAGATTTAATATTTTAAAGTATTTAAAGAAATTATAAAATACCATGTGCTGCTTTTAAAAAACAATCATTTCTTTTTTTTTGTTATAACATTAGAAAAACTAGAGCAATCGAGTTTTTGTTTTTTCATCATGATGCTTGCAAAAATGTTGCAATCAAGTAGAACAAAGAAAAGAAAATTATGGTGCTTTCTCATGCAATTTGTATTTGAAAAAGGAATGAAGAGTCCCCAAGTTAAGAGCTCAGGAACCCACGCACACTGAGTCCATGCTGCAGTCCTTGACAGAGAGTATACACTGAATCTGCAGACTGATATGTTTAGCTCAGTTCAATTATTTCTTTTTCTTTTTTTTTTTTTTTTAAGATTTTATTTATGTATTCGACAGAGAGAGAGACAGCCAGCGAGAGAGGGAACACAAGCAGGGGGAGTGGGAGAGGAAGAAGCGGGCTCATAGCAGGAGCCTGATGTGGGGCTCGATCCCACAACGCCGGGATCACGCCCTGAGCCGAAGGCAGACGCTTAACCGCTGTGCCACCCAGGTGCCCCTCAATTATTTCTTAATCAAGCCCTTCCAAAACAGTAAGGTACACAGAAAATCCAAACTCTTCCAGAGAAAGGGGGCAAAAAAGCATTTACAATGTATATATGAATTTCATAATATATAAAGTTGTATATACAGTAATTTATGAATGACTTAAATGAATGAACATCTGGGTTTTGAAATTAAATTTTTAAAAGAGGAAAATCTCTTATTTGTTAATATGAAAAGTGGTTATAAGTTAACTATCAGCAAAAGTCATTCACTGTTACAATTTATTTGCATATTGTAATACCATATAAAACTATTGTGCTTGAGTTAACAAGCAAAGTAGATATTCCATTTATATTGGCAATGTTCCACAAACAACAAAGCTAAGTCCAGTAGATACAACATTTTCAAAATGCATGTAAACTATTTAGATGAATTCTTTCTGCTGACAATCCCAGGGGAGAGAAGAGAAAATGATGTGTTTTACCCTAAGAGCTCAAGGCTCTCTTGGGAGGTAATTCAATTGAAATTTTACATTCAGTCTAGCCAGGCAGTGATAAACAGATGCTTAAATTAGCTGCCTTATGCCATAATCAAATATCTTAAGGAAAAAAAAAAGTTTCTAACAACAACATAGGGAAGAGGGTAAAGAGAAAAAAGAGGGGAATTAAAATACTTTTAAAAAAATTACTGATATTTTTAGGAAAAAATGTTTTTCTTTTTTTTTTTTAAAGATTTTATTATTTATTTGACAGAGATAGAGACAGCCAGCGAGAGAGGGAACACAAGCAGGGGGAGTGGGAGAGGAAGAAGCAGGCTCATAGCAGAGGAGCCCGACGTGGGGCTCGATCCCATAACGCCGGGATCACGCCCTGAGCCGAAGGCAGACGCTTGACCGCTGTGCCACCCAGGCGCCCCTAGGAAAAAGTGTTTTTCTAACTTCTTCTGTAAGTAGTATACTATAGGAATCAATCATGCCTTTCAATACATTTACTGGTTGGTTCGTACAATAGGGCCAGTTAGCACACAAACAATCACTTAAAATAACTGAATTCTTACATTAAGTTTTTTGAAATTGATATAATTTGCAGAATTTTTTTAATGGTTGCATGTATAAAATTTAACTTTTATTTTTATCTTTTACTATAAGCACTTCAAGTCTTTTTTGAAAGTAGTGATGCAAATAATAAATCCATAAAAGATGAAGGGTTAAAAGTGATTCACAATTTACTCTTATATATCAGAATGGATAAAACTATGATAGCAGCTGAAAACAATTAAAACCATCAACCAAAGGCAGATAACGTAATCTATATCAAAAACCTGTTAACCTTCATTTAACTGACTCACTAGATTAACTAACATGCTCTGAACTCTATCTCCTGATACTCCCAGTCTGTGCAAAACATGCAGCTAGTAAAGAGTTGAGCTATGTGCTTATTAAAAATCAGTTCTGCGGGGCACCTGGGTGGCTCAGTGTCCAACTCTTAATTTCTGCTCAGGTCGTGATCTCAGGGTTGTGAGATCAAGTCCAGTGTTGGACTCCCCACTCAGTGGGGAGTTTACTTGCAATTCTCTCTCTCCTTCTCCCTCTGCCCATCCCCACCGCGCTCTCGCTCTCTCTCTCAAATAAATAAATAAATCTTTTTTTAAAAAATCAGTTGTGATGTTCTCAAACTCGTTTTTGCCAGTTGTACTGGTTACTGTTGCCGGATTACTTAATTAAATATTAACCAAGGAAATACGAGTGCAAAAAGAGACTTGTTTCTAATGAAAACTAAATTGAATGCTTCAGAAAGACTCAATACAGACTAATCACTGGGGGAAATGTCTGTTGATTTAAGTATGGGCAAGGATTTAAAAAATAAACCAGAAGGATTAGAAGTTAAAATCTAGAAGGATTCTGCTCTAATTACTTTGCAAGTTTTTAAAGTTCTAACTCCACTGAAACTGGAGATCCCAAGTGATACACTAGAGTGTGGTTTACTCAAGAAAAGCAATGTTAAATTCCAATCCGAGAAATAACACTTGAACAGCCCTAACCCCACTTGAAAAGACAGGTGAACGTACATTTCTGTATCTTAACTGGAAATACGGTGTTTAAGGTTTTCACGTATGACTTTTAAAAAACAATTCCCTGCTTTAACTTCTTTTCTGTGTTAAACTGACCAACTGTGAAAGGATAAGAGTTCTCTACTGTGTTGGAACCTGAACCACAAAGACAGGAGCTCCCTAGCCGGTGGGAGAGATAGTTCAGTATGATAAAATTCCACAACGGAAATAGGAATAGGATGCTAAGAGCATCCAGCGAGCTTGGACAGCCGGGAGAGGTTAAAGGGAACCTGACATGAGTTAATGTGAGAGGGAAACAGAAGTTCAGCAAGCAGATAAGAGGAGGGCTGTGAGGCAGAGGAGACAGAGGCGGGCAGGTGAGAGACCATGGTGCATTCGAACGGCAGCGGTGCGGGCCTGTGAGGAAGGGCAAAGGGGAACTGACCGAAGTACGGCTGGTCCTACCTCATGGCCGACAGTTTGATTGTTACTGGGAAGGCAAGACAATGTGAAGGATTAAGTAGACTGCTAACCAGATTTCTATTTCAGAAATACTGCTTTAGTGCAATATGGGAGATAGAGGATGGAAGAAACTATAAATTGGAACCCAACTGTAAAATCAGAAATCCAAATCAGAACAGGGCCTGTGGGAACAGAAAAGTGTATCATTTCAATATTTAGGAGGTAGCATTGATAAGAAACAGAGAGAGGTGATGAGATGAGTGTGGAAGGTGAGTAGCTGAGAAGAACGGCAGGCTTTGAACACCAGAAATGAGACACATGATGGAGGCCAGTGACCAAGATGTGGACACGGGGAGACCCAGACCAGTGGGAGAAATAACTGACCCGGTGTTAGAGATACTGAATGGGATGGCGGGAGGGTGGGGGGGGAGTTGTCCAGTAAGCCACTGCATGCGTGGGTCTGGACCTCACAAAAGAGGCAAGGGCGTGAGGAAGAGGGACACTTAGTGGTATTTGCGAACGGAGAAAAGCACGATCCGGGGAGCCAGGATGACGTGTTACTCAACCTCTTTGTGCCTTTGCTTTCACATCTGTTAAAAAAAAGGGGGGGGGGTTTAATATACTTCCTTCCCAGGTCGCTGTGATGATAGAATGAGTGTATATGAAGCGTTTACAAGAGAGCTTGGCAGGTAGAAAGTGCTACTGGGTATTAGGTTTTGTTACTCCTGTTGTGATTACGACCAAAGCTATTTGTATGGCTGAGATCAGCCTCCAAATGTGGAGAGCTGAAGAGACCAAAGAGGAAACCCCAGAAACACTATCATTTAAGAGGGAGAAAAAGCAGCAGAGTAGAAGCAGATGAGGGCAGAGTACTGTTAGAGAAGCCAAAAAAGCCTACAGTTTGGGAAAAGTCAGCAATATTGAGCAATTCAGAGATAGGAAGCAAAGTTCTGAAAATGTCAACTGGATTCAGGAATTAAGAAGTCACTGGAGATTTGAATAAAAGCAGAAGCAATGGTCTGGTCTCCAAACTTTTACAATTATATGCTCCATATATAGAAAAACAGATTTGTACATCAATTATTGTATCTCTAGTTATAAATGACATCCTTCTACTAACATTGACTAATCTCTCAAGGCAGAATACACGCTTGATGACATTTTCAAACACCAATGATGCAAGAGATGAAACCCAATTCAAATAGTTTGATTAAGAACTTCCGATCCAGGCAGAGAATTTCTTGCCTGATCAGGTTAGATGGTGACTTTGAGCATACAATGTAGCTCACAACAAGCACGTACCAGGAGTAGACATGCAAGCTCAACACTTCCTCAGTGTTCAATTGTGCCTGCATTAAATTAGCGCAGACGACGCAATGAAAGCCTTTTAAATGAGTGCCTTCTTTTTTTTTTCTTAATTTTATTTATTTGAGAGAAAGTGAGAATGGGAGCGGGGGGAGGGGCAGAGGGAGAAGGATCAGCAGGCTCCCCGCTGAATGGGGAACCCAACGTGGGGCGCAATCCAAGAACTCCGAGGTCATGCCCTGAGCCAAAGTCAGATGCTTAAAGGACTGAGCCACCCGGGAGCCCCAGGGTGAGTGTCTTCTTAAGACACTTTTCCATTTGGTGAGAGCAGGCTCAGCTAAAATTAGATGTTATCTACCTGAACCATATGAAATCATCACTTTTGTAGATAAAAAAATTGTCAAATATTGGCAATTTCATCTGGCTCAACCTACATAATCCATGAACGTACCTAACCGGGCACACATAAACTGTTACACATTGCTACAGACCGAAAACAAATGGCTGAATGACTCCAGTCAAATCCTCAACATTGAAGAACTGAATTAGAGTATTAACATTGAAATGTATGAAATATAAACCAGTTAAATGTATCAATATTAATAAAGTTTTTAAAAAATAAATTTAGATAAAAATAAATGGAAGTTAAACACGAGTCCCAATGAGTCACCTGGTGCACTACACTCTGGAACCACTGTTGCTAACGTTAAGAGAGCGAGGAAGTAAAGAAAAGGCACTTGAGCACTTTGGGGAAGCTTGGCTGTAAAAGAAAGAAGGGGTGTTGATCTTGGCTTTGACGAAGATGGGAGTTAAAAGGGCTTTAAATGGTTTTTTTAAAATGGGAGTAATCTGCAGTGATGTGTGGGCTGTGGGAAGAAGCCAAGGGAGACCATTTGCCGGGAGGAGAGGCGAAGGCTTTCCCCGGGAGCAAGGACCCTAAGCTAGAAGGTGAGTCCTGTCACCATGACAGCAGGGGCATTTTAGAATATGGACTCAGGGACCTAGAAATCTCCTTTAAAAAAAAAAAAGCAAAAAAAGCCCTGAAGTCATTCTGCTGTGGCTGCTCCTTGGCACAGAGCTAGAACCTCTGACCTAGAGCTCAGATTTAAAATGCTGCATTTTTCAACTCTAATTTACATTGGCGTTCTGTTTAAAATGGCCAATTACAATTACAAAGACTTTCAATAACCTAAAGGTACAATCAGGTATCTTCCTCTGTAATCCTTAACTTTTCCTTTATCACCCCCAATTTTCGCTTGGATGGAAAAGCCTTTCTTGAGGATTGTTCTCAGACTTCAGATGACTCAGCATCAAAACACTCCTGGGGTTCTTATCTGTTTCAGTAACAGGCCGTCAATTCATCTTGCCTAAACAGTTCATGGTTATCACCGGCAAGTCTCGCTTGCATTTTCATGTACTCTGCTCTCAGATCTCCTACTTCCTTTCCCTCTAAGCAGCAGAAGTGGGGAAAGAAAAAGAAAAAAAGAGAAAAAGAGGGAAGAGCTACTAGTATGGAGTCTTTTTTTCATTGTCAGGACAAAGCCTTTCTTGATTCCGTGCGATAGCTGTGATCACAAAAAGTTCTCTCCACGCTTGCAACAATTTTGCAAGCAAAATTCCAAGCCCGGTTCATAGCTACACTATTTTACATAAAGTGGCAAGTCCCCGAGTAATTTCATTTTCCTTAGCAACCCCTTTAATGACGATATCAGTCCATAAACTGCTTTAGATTCCGTTTCTTTAACCAGTTTGTATCCCTTATGTAAGAGAGAGCGTTCAAACAAAATGTAAAGATAATCTTAAAGAAGGAATTTAAAGTAGGTGCAATAAAGATTACTCCAGTCTCTATTATTTTTTATTAATGTCATGAATATAAGTTTCACTTCCTATATAAGACTCACAGAAGTTACTTGAAAGCAGAGATCGGGTTATAAGTGTGAAAGTAAAATGAGAAAGATGGGGAAATGGGAAAGGGATTACCATTTATTGGATATCTGCTATGTGCTATGATGTATATATGTTATTTCATTTAATTTTTACAACAACCCTGTGAGATATTATTACCCTTATTTTGCTGATAAGGAAATGTCAGTTCACAGGGGTTAAGAGAGTCATACAGCTAATAAGTGGGAAAGCCAATTTTAAGCCAGATCTACGAATGCAAAGCCCATACTTTTCCTTGGTCACTACATACTGTGCGTAAAGAAAGAAACAACTGTAGTTACATATTAAGGATAAAAAACAAATTAAAAGAGATTATGGAAGGATGGTAATAAAAAGCAAAGAAGTAGGAGAAAGAAAACAAAGAACATACTTCAGAAACAAAAGAGGGACAGGAGGGGACCCAGGTGAGGCCAGTCCTTCAGAAGGGGATAAAAAGCTGGTGCAAGGTAAGGGGCGGCCAGCTGTGTCACCTGTGCCTGACTCGTCTGAAAGCATCAACACGGGAGATTTGGCCTAACTAGGGTTCTCCAAACTTAAAACACTAATAAATAGTAATCAAAAATAATACTCTGGAGGCAAGCACCCATGAGAAGTTTCAGCTCACAGAGCCTCCATTTAGAAAAAAGATGGGCATTTGCTAGTAAGAGAGAACATATGCATGTTTGTCCTTGTTGGGGAGGAATGGTTGATTATTTGGGGGACAGAGGACACCATGTGGGAAGTACCAAGATCAAAGGCACACAAAGAAATATTTGAAATAGAAACACTTATCATCAAATGTAGGCGCAACAGAGAAAACGAATCTAAAAGAGACCTGAGGGATAGAGTGGAATCCGCCAACGTGGGCGGGAACAAGTGGAGGGGTGAAGGATGGTGGCAACACTGTGACGCTGGCCTGAGTATACATCCAGTGTTTGCAACCACCTTCATATTTGACATATAAATAGAAACAAGATAACCTACGTATATTTCAAATGCATTTCGAATCTATACTGGAGGTTGGGGAGGGGGGAAGGAAACTAACCCCAGTTCACTGGTTTGTGCGAGGGGTGAAATACATAATAATGTAATATTTGCCAATTAGAGCATTTGTAAATGGGCCATTCAGAGGCATGAACTGCATTCACCATGTTGTGCAGGTAGCACCAAGGTTTATTTCCAAGCTGTTTTCAGCGTCCTCTGAGGCCAGGAAGCATAACGCCATATTCTGCTAGCCCTTCCAAGCAACTTCTGAGTACACAATTTTGACTACATACCTTCAAGCTAAAGATGAAAACAAAACAAAGCAAAACAAAACAAAAAACGGTGAACAAAACCTGAAGTCTAGTTAGTGGGTTTGTTTTTCACATTGCCAAGGATTAGCAATTCTGAAGCTGCTTTCTGTGTATTCTAGAATTAAGCAAACAAAAGAATAAACTCTGTGCTTGAATTAGATTTGGAGCTATCAGTAGGAACTCACACTTTTACTCCATATGGAGAAATAATTGTGGAAATACAGATGTGTGTGTATATACATAAAAGTATTTCCTAGCTCTGTCTGCTAAGAGCATCTCAAAGCAAGGGCATGCGTAGTAGCAATGATCTTCCAGTGTCCCGATCTTGGATTCTAAACTCTGTTCTTCAAAAAACAGGAGCCTGTGCTCTGGAGAAGGGCTGATTCCAGGACAAGAGCTGAGAAGTACAAAAAAGAAAGTACAGAAAGTAATGAATTGCTCAAATAATAAAAATAAGGGAAAGAGCATAGCAGACAGCTGGAGGGGCTTGCATGGGCCAAATCAGGGGCAATTTGTACACCAAAATAAATGATGACATTAATGGAGTATAATATATTGACCGAAATAAAAATCCACAAGTGAAATGACATAAACATACATATAAATAAGCAGGAGAGAATGGAAAATCTTCCTTAGAGTAGAATGTGAACTAATACATGTAGAAGGACAGATGACACTAGACATTTACCCTCCAGCAACTAGGACAGTAATAACTCATCCAAGTAAAAATCATCAGTGGATATTAAAATTTGGTAAGGGGCGCCTGGGTGGCTCAGTTGTTAAGCATCTGCCTTCGGCTCAGGGCGTGATCCCAGCGTTCTGGGATCGGGCCCTGCATCGGGCTCCTCCTCTGGAAGCCTGCTTCTTCCTCTTCCACTCCCCCTGCTTGTGTTCCCTCTCTCGCTGGCTGTCTCTCTCTCTCCGTCAAATAAATAAAATCTTTAAAAAAAAAATTTGGTAAAATTTGTTGAGAAACAATATTTACGTCCTCGCCAACCATCTACCCAGCAGACAGTTATCAGTATCAAAGAGGAAACTAGTAACTCGACAGTGGAGAAACCTGCCAGACACCATCTTCTCCAAGTACACTGAACGAGAAATCGACATCACGGGGCTCTTCGCCTGACCCTAGAGAAGAATGGGGACTGCTGTGGGACTTGCTATGGGACAATAATACACAACCCGAATCTCATGAGTAAATACCAGACAAACCCAAGTCGAGGGACACCTTACAAAGTAACTAACTTGTTCTGTTCATAAACTTCAAGGTCACGAAAGGCACAGACAGCCTGAAAACCGGTTCTAGATGAACGGACTAAAGAGACATGACAACTGAGCATGACGTGGGATTCCGGAATGGATCCGGGACCAGACATGTTCTTGTTTTCTTCTGCTATGCAGGCTCTTACTGGGACAACCGATGAATACCTTCATTTAGGAGAATGCATTCACTCGAAACATTTTTGTACATTTGAAAAAAAAATATTTCCTGATTAATGTGATCATCTGTTCTGAAATGTAATATATTAGGTTAGGTGAAATTCTGGTGGAAATTAGCAGATGTGAGAAATCAAAAACATCTTGACCAGTACCCCCACACTGCACAACAGTGCTGAGGAGTATTTCAGATGGTAGTAAACAGTGTCATAACAGAAGGTGTATCAGAATGTTCTTTTTTTTTTTTTTTTAAGATTTTATTTATTTATTTGACAGAGATAGAGACAGCCAGTGAGAGAGGGAACACAAGCAGGGGGAGTGGGAGAGGAAGAAGCAGGCTCATAGCGGAAGAGCCTGATGTGGGGCTCGATCCCAGAATGCCGGGATCACGCCCTGAGCCGAAGGCAGACGCTTAACTGCTGTGCCACCCAGCGGATAGTTCATCTCACTGCCATTGTTTCTTTGAGGGCAGTTTCTTCTAAATGCATTCATATTCCTAGATAAAGCTAGAATCTATAGAACAAGTTACATCTTCCCATGCTTTAAGTCTCTCATCTGTGTGCATTTTCTGAATGGTTTCTATTCTGACCACCGGGGTTACCAGAATCAACTTATTACTCATCACTTGGCTGTATTTACTGAGCTGTTTGTAATTTGGCAGACATCATTTCTGATGATGAGTACTATAAAATGAATACTATTTAAACTACATAACCTATTAATATTAGCATTTATCTAATTTTCTGCAAATACCAAAAAAATCAGTGTTCGGAAGAACAAAGAGAAAAATTAGGGAGAAATTCACATCACAAAAGGATTCCCTCAGAAAGTTCGTTCTTTTAATACACTGTTTTCCCACCATGTGTTGCAGTACTTCGGTCTATCCCAAGAGTCTTCAGTTATATTTTGATATCCTGGGTCCTAACCTTCAAGAGCTGCCTTTAATTAATGCCTCCATGTCAGCACTATATCAGAATTCCAGAATTCCCTTTAAAAGGACCATATGTTATAAAACAGGGTGATCTAATTCAATTAGGAAGGAGATAAACAAAAGACTTTTGTCTCTCAAACACACAAAATGGACAGCAGATTTGGTACAAAATTTTGTAATAACATGTGAACTTTAGGAATAATTTGTTTTTATTTCGAGTATATGTTTATATATGTTTTACAAACAGAGAGAGCAAGACACAATTTCTAGAGAGCCCTTCCAACGGGATCAAATGAGTTGTAGGTTTAAATACAACGGTTTCCCTAGAGGCAGCATTTTCAGGTCAGGCTGACAGAGTGGAGCAGTAGAAGGAGCTCTGACAGGGGAGCCTCAGGCTTGAGTTCTAGTTCCAACTTTAAACCCAATTCAGTGTATAACTCTGGATAAGTTACTTACCTTCTCTGCCTGGGTTACTTTTTAAAAAAAGAATTACAGAACTGCACTTTGTGATTCTTTCACAGAGATAACACCACTAGAGACTGGTTCTGTTAGATGTGGACTGGCTTCCCTATAGTCTGTCCTGTAAATTCACAGGTGTGTCATGGAATGAATAATGTAAAGAACTGGTAAGAATTCTAGGAATGAAGTTTAATATTCAAGTGTGTATTTTTCTTTACATGCATCATTCCCTTTAATGATACAGGGTGATAGGATTAAGACTAAGAAACAAAACCAAAATCAAAACAGTATTTTGAAAGCTACTAAAGTAAGTAACTGTGCTCCACTAGACAGACAAAGTGACTTACCCAACAGGGGGAGGAAGAAAGCGAATATCCTGATGACAATTCCCATTATTTCGAATGCTGTCTAAATTATCCTACTAAAAGAATCTGTGGTTACATTTTGTATTTCTTTAAGGAGTCCATTTTGGGGCTTATTAATATAAAATTTCTAAATGTCATCTAAAATAATACTGTGCCATTTTCCAAATGAAAACAGTTCCTTGTTACTCAAACAATCTGATAAAATAGTCATTTGGAAACTTAAAAAAAAAAAGTCTGTTGTTGTTCATTTTAATCTTGTGACAAAATGAGGGTGAGCATCATTGTTTTGTTTAATGTACACTGAAAGTAGTTCTGACTCAAAACCGTACAATATCAGCTATGTAAGGGAGCACAGAGTAGCATCTTACCAGCTGTGATGCACAACTGCCTTGCATTAATAGTATATAGTTCCGAGACTCTTTCATGGAAAAGCTTGCAATTAGTTATCTACCACGGTTTAATATTTAAAATTGGTGATGATAATTTTATACCAAAGGTACAACCTCTTAAAATAAAAAGTGTGCAAAGAGGAAACAAGAGCTCCTTGTTATTCTACTATTTGGAAACAGTACTTTAAAAAACCCCAAACATGGGCATATTAAACATTTTATAAAATTATAAATTCGTAGACTTTCAGCTTCAGGGAGACATCTATAGTAAAACCAGCATGTGTCTAAAACTAGTAAGCCGAATTTATTATGGTGTATTATGGAGGGGGATTTACCATGATGCTAATAGCTTTTGGGTTCCTTCCATGAGCCCCTCCTAAGGTTGTATATCTGATTTTTAAAAATGTTTTATTAAGATATGATATGCGTACACAAAGTACCAATATTATAAGCATACAGCCAGATGAATTTTCGTAACCAAACACACTCAGCTCCTGAGCAGAAACTCAGCAGCACCCCGCTGCTCCTCTTACCCCCACCCCCACCCCTCCCACCCCCTCTGGATCCACTACAGGGTCCTCTAAGAACATAAGTAGGACTGGGTGGGTCTGGCTTCTTTTACTTGAGTTGTGTTTGAGCGATTTTTCTGCACGATGCACAGCTGGGCATCATTTTCATCACCATATAATATTCCACAAGCTATTTATCCATTCTACAGTTGCTAGGCCTTTGAATCTATTTTTGTATTTGTCATTTTATACTACTTTCTTCACAAAGGCTTCCAAAATTATATAAGCTTTTGGCCTCACAAAACCAGGATCTGCTCCTGAATACATCCATAGGATGAAATATCTTGTATTCTTTTTGAAAGTCATGTTTTAGAATGACTAAAAGCACAGGAAGGTCAAGATGCACATTATCTGTGACCTACCATTTGGCATGCCACTGGCACACAGCACGTACTCATAATCTACTGAATAAACGCCATATTGGAAAGTACAATAAAAGTCATTCAAAGGAAACCATGACAGGTAAGGTGACAGACACATTAGCTCGAATACATTTTAGACCTGAATTGTCATTACACTACGGAAACTACCTCTCTAGCTAGACTTTTCCCATAACTATATATACGTATAGTGTATAAGGGGCACTCACAGGGGGAGGGAGGGACACTGAATTCACACATGGTTTTTAAAAAATGGACTACGCACCAAGGGACCTTATTCTATCTCTATCCCTGTCACTAAGTAGCCTTTAAGCCCTGGTCAAGTCACTTGGCCTCAGTTGCCTTATCTTTTAGATAGAAGGGCTGTAATGTGATAGGTCTCTTCAGCTCTGCAAGTCTTAGATTCTCCTAGCCTAAGATAATAACGATAAAGGAAGAGCATTTCTATTTTTTGTTTTGCTAGAAGAATATCTGAAAATTCTAATAATATATCATGGCATATTCTCATTCATATTCTAAGTATTTAGGAATAAATAAATGGATAGTTTTTACAATATTTTTTTCAATGTGTCATAAAGAAATGAGCAAGAAATTCCAACTTCTTTTTTAACTTTTGTTGACAATTCTGGACTAAGAAGTTGTCTACCTATTTTACTCAATGCTTTTATAATACTGAGAAATTATCTGAAATTTACTCAAATGTAAAAGAAAAAAACATTCCTAGGTACCCACAATCTTACTACCACTACCTCAATCCCTACTGATGATTCCTAAAGTTACAAATTCAAGTATCTTTAAAAAAATTTATAAAACCAGAATTAATTAAAGACTCTTGGAGACTGACAATTTTCTCTATTATTCTCTAAGAATCTCAACTAAATTTGTGGTTATAGAAAGGCAGGAACAACTAATAAAAGTTATAAAGTAAAAGTATTTTTAAAAATCCAAAAAGTGTAGTAACAGGGTAAAAAACAAACATCAGATGTAGAATCTCAATTTAAAAAAAAAAAAAAGGGTAGTGAGCAGATAGGAAAGTGAGCAATTTGGGTAAAGGAAGTTCAAAGACAGATTTGAAAATCAGGATGACAGTTTTATTTAGATTTGCTAAAGATAAAGGGAACAAATCAAAGTAAAAGTGATAGGTTTGGCACTAATTTCCAGTACAAAAAAAAAGTCCAGAAGAAGAATCAGGCACTTTCTGAAGTTTAAGCAGTCTGTTCAGGGAGGTGAAAAAACAGTTTTAATTGGTGGCAGACAATTCAAAGCCTAGATGGAGATTTCAGTAAAACAACAGATTTTGACTATACCCCAAAGATAAAGAAAATAATCACAGAAGTTTTATGACATTTAGGACAATACATTTATATTTTCAGATAAGCTAATTAAAAGCAAATACACAGAATGCGACATAACAATTAATACCACGATTTTGCACACAGCTCTCACATACATGAATCTGTAAGACTGCCATTTGCTTCTTTCTCCTATGTAGACAATAAAATCATTTCTCATAACAACATTCTGGTAGCTACTGTGACAGGAAATAAGTTGTCCTTTCAAATTTAATTCTTACAAAACCAACAGGAAAACTTGTAGAAAACAGTTTGTACTTAAAATACCTGCACATGACCCATTTAATTCAAAATAAAATACCTATTTTTCTTTTCATCATTAGGTGTCTCCCTTTATTATACAGAAGAGGCAAACATAAGTAAGAAGGGAAAACTAACTTTCTTTTTTTGGGAAATATAAATTTTAAAGTTTAAGAGTAATATGAGATTGCTATCACTTGGAGTTCGTTTCTGTCAGTAAAATCAGTCCTATGTGGAGGAAAAAAATGAATATTTTAAAGTTTGCCAAGTTTTGAAACCAAGTTTGTTCTTAGTTGCCCTCCTGATTAAAGCAGAATGAAAATGTTCTCCACAAAGAAAAGTAAAAACGTGCCACTTTTTGTAATGTACTTTTCTGTCAGTAGATAAGGATTTCTCCTTTTTCTCTTCTGTTTTGAGTAATGAGACACCAGACATTTGGGGGGTAAATTCATTAAACTAGATATATTTTAAAAGGACCATTGTTCTATTTTTCAGGCTCTAATTTTCTGAAAATTGCATTAAGGACCACCACGCAGAGATAACTTTCCAAGAGAGAGTCAACTTCTATTTCAAACTGCTCTGCACCGACAGCCAGCGGCACTCTTGATGCCTGCGCGCTCCAGACCAGCCCTGTTTCCAGCGGAGTTTTCCACACTCGCCGCACACTTCCCTGCACACCTCCCTGCACACCTCCGGATCTTCTCTTTGTTACAGCACAACCTATCTACTCCAGCAAAGAAATAAACGGCCTCATGTTAAGGAGAAATCGTCATCCTTCAGCCAGAAAGAGAAACAGCTAAGTGGGTGAAAACATAGATCCGTATTATGAAGAGTAATAAATGGAAGTCTCAAAGACCATCTTTTCTAAGAACTTTCAAAGAAAACAGTTACAATTTCCAGAAACGGTGCCAGATGTTTATATTACCTTCAATTTAAACGGTTAAATAAATAAACAATGTATGAAGTATGGAGAGAAGGGGCAAAAAAATTAGAAGGGTCAGTTATGACAGCACAGTCTTTTATTTACCACCATATAAATAATGGCTGATAAATAATACCTAAAAGCAACATGAAAACTGGCTTCAGTCTCCTGATTTCAATTAACAGCCAAGATAAGCAAGCTTCATTTAAAACAAGGAAAACCTACAAACTGATATCTTTTAAATGAGAGTCAAAGGAAAAACAGCGCATTTTGGGAAATTAAGAAAGCAGGCACAGCATAATTCCAAACGAGAAACCCATCAAGTTTAGAAAGGCTTTCTTTTTTAACAGCAATACTGAAGAAGGAAAAGAACTGAAGTTCAATACATAATTTCTTTAGTATATGTGTTCTGAATAGTTAGTTGATATTTGTAGGTAAGTAATCCGTGGACAACTTTTCCATGTAATCTGTGCCTCCAGAGAAAATTAATTCACTTGCTATTTCTCCTAAGATTGTGGTCATGTTTACTACAAAAAACTGACCAGAAAAAAAAATGAGGACAAAACATTCTTTTTAGCATCTATATTTTTTAATACATTCATGAATATAAGCTATTGAAGTATTCCTTCAAGACAGAAAAAAAAACCAATGAAAAATCCTTTTTGTCTTTAAACACATAGAGTTTATTTATATATTTAGGAGGTTACAACAGAAATTCTAAAATAATGAAATACCATCATCCCTCAATAAGTGTAAGAGGTCTTTTGCCCACCACTGTCCCCCAATCACGGAAGCAGAAATCTGACTTACACAGGAAAGCCCACGGGTAGATATATACAACTTCATAAAAATGATTATCTTAACAAGCAAACTCAAGTTATATTTGTAATTTATAAGTGCCTTATAATATTTATTCTTTTGCA
This sequence comes from Ailuropoda melanoleuca, assembly GCF_002007445.2. Lineage (NCBI taxonomy): Eukaryota > Metazoa > Chordata > Mammalia > Carnivora > Ursidae > Ailuropoda > Ailuropoda melanoleuca. Next base: position 6,883,289 of record NC_048232.1, on the reverse strand, counting down.
TTTCTTGTCTTTAAAAATATTAGCCTCTGAAACTTCATCAGTACAGCTTTAAATCTAGAGCAATTAAGGATTTCTAAAAATGTTACTTTAATCCGTTCCTAAGTTTCTTTTCTTTAAAATGTCTGTAAGATTAATTGCACTCCTGAGCTCCATGCAAATAAATAAAAACATAAGAGGCATATTTTATGACAAGCTCACAGCTTTAAAAATTCATTAAGAGATTGGCAATAATATTTTCAGTGCATTTTACCATTACCTATTGATTCTAATGCACTTGACTTATCTGCAGAGATAAAACTTATCTTGACCTTGCTGAATACAAATGGCCTAGACTAAAACCGGGGATGGCCTCTCTCGGGAAAACACAGCGATAATCATTACCAAGATGATAGAGGGAACTGTAAGTACTCAATACAAATGTTTCAACAAAATGAAGACTTGTTTTATTCTCACTTTGGTAATAGGAAATGAGGAAACAATAGTTTTAGATCTATGGATAAATAGCATTAAGTTTTTCTCCCATCGAACTAACACATTTTAGTTTCCTAACAAGAAACTAGTACAGCTTCTAGAATATTCTTCTTCTGTTATTTGGCTACTTCAAAACATCTGGCCCCATCTATCTCACAAGGCACGGAAAACACTGGAGTGTGAGACTACTAATATGAGGGAGGGACGAAATGAGAATGCCTTCCTCTAGGGAAATCCGTAACATCATAACAGGAGAAAAAAAAGTGACAGAGAGCTTTTATAAGGTGTACGTAAATTTTCATCTCACGCTTTACTCCAACTCAACTAAAATATTCTAAAATTACACCTACAGTGACTAATGCATAAAGGACGTTTCTAAGGGTGTTTTTTTTTTAATTACATGGTAGCTTCCTTCAACAATCTTACTCCTCTTTCAGATTTTACCCCTACATTTTTATTGTCAGAGCAAATAAGTTAACATGAAATTATCTATTGTGCTTTTCAAAGTCTGTGATATACAAAGTAAGCCAAAGCAAGCCCTCCCTCACCTTTGAAAATAAAGGCCTGTTTTAAGACACAATTCCAGCAGTCAATTAGACCCTTAACTAGAGCATTTCATAAAGTTAAAAAAAAATTTTTTGCAGAAAATGCTAATTTCCTAGTTTCACATGGCTATCTATCAACTAAAGATTAAAAAATAAAGACTCTTAATTCTCAAATTATTTTCTTTTATAAATATTAAAGCAGAGAAACAAATTAATCTCAAATATATTAAATTATTACTTAAATTTTTTTAAAGTACCTGCTGTAAGATTTCTGTTTGGCTTTAGACTACTTACGGGGACTCTGGGACTTATGGATAAATTACAACTTTATGAATCACACCTCTGACAACTTAAAAACTCAGGCTTGGATTTTTCCCTCTAACCTCTCAGCCCCCAAACATTTCCCAAGGTAGCCAGGAAATAAATGCATATTTACTGTCATTTTATATGACATTTATGTTCCTTTAAGAAAGAGAGGTATAACTTAAATTGTGCTTTAATATTCACTATTTTAGTAGTTAAATATCTATATCAATATTGTATGATTTTAAAGCAGCACAAGAAAGAAATTATACAGAGAATTTGCTAAGTAGATCAATGTTTTTTTTTTTAAAGCAGTACACTAATGCTGGTACATTTTTACAAACCCTGCAAGAATTCGTTGTCCTCTATTATTATTCAGGGCACCTGAACACAAGATATTACTATGGCACATTAACTCTGCTATTTCTCAAGATAGAACCAGGAATTTTAAACGTTCCCTATCAAATAATTTGCTCAGAGCACCTAAATGAAACATACTGTAATTTTATATATTCTATCTACAATATTGCTTAGTGCTGATAAACCACATACAACTTTCTATATTTTAATAGGCGACAGTTTTTGGCATTGGCTACAGAAGAGAGCAGACTAAAAAAAATAACACCATCCACAAACTCTGCCACAAAGAATAAGGCTCCATCGCTAATTATACAGGGAACTGATTTTAATTACACAGAGAACACTGCTTTTAAAAACACTTTCCAAACTGCAATGGCAGTTGGGGGAGTTAGTGAATCAATAAAACGCTTCTATCACGTTACAACAGTGCCCTCTACTGATAAGTGTAGAACTTTGCAGGGGGAAAAAAAGACATTTTACTTCGAAACTAAAGCCAAGAACAAAAATTTAATTATGAAAACCTTGTTGCCTTCCTTTAATACAAATTATGAAATCCAACTTGTGTCACTTTAAACCTAAATCAATATTTAACTTTACATTTGAAAAGCTTCTTGATGAAATTTATAGTTTTGAAAATTAAATTCCAGAAATACGGCTTCCAACTATACACTATCTGGCTACAAGAAAAACTGTTTTTTTAAATGATGAATAAATATTAGAAATGTTTGGATAATTCATCAATACTATTTCTTATTCTAAAATTTGCATATTTAGTAAAAGAAACCAGAATTCATTAAATGAATTTCATTCATTAAATGGGTTTTTATCTACGTCTCAACCCATCATGCACATAATGTCAAAATAGCAATAGATATTTCAAACCAACTTAGATTCAGAGAAAATTTATTTCTCCTATTTATTTCTCTCAGCCAGCAAGTATTTCTTTAAATCAGTAAATATTTCTGTAAGAATACCCTTGGTCTCAGCAACAACTAACAATCTATGGTTAGCACATGGACCTCAATTAACAAAATAACCATCATTACTATATAGTTCCTTTGTTTCAGTAAAAACTCTACCACATATGAAAGTCTGACTTAAAAGAAATCACAATAGGAGACTTAAAATTACATGTATTTTAAAATCTTTGACTCTTACACGTTGTGAGATAGGGAACAAATAAAAAGTTTGAAAACAAATACATTCAACTGACCTCAACATACCATGATTTTTTAACCTTTAGCCAAAAGAAACTATTCCTTATCCCTAAAACAGAAGAAAATTACCCGCTGTCTTTCCTCGTACATAGATTATCTCTGTGGCAGATCCATGCAATCTAAGTTTTGGAAATTGTACTTTAAAAAGTAGTATGAGAATTTCATGACTATACAGGAAACCAATTTGTTTTACAGAATATGAACTTCTGAGCTTCAAGAATGGTGATGCCCAGAATGTAGTCTTTCAGCAACTTAAATATGGGAGGAGGGAGGAGTAGAAGGAATGGGACCAAGGAGTGAGATCCCTCCACCAAAGGGATCAAGAACAAAGCAGCCATGAGCAGGAGACTGTCAGGCTGGAGCGTAAAGTCTCCGACAGGCTGTTAAGAGGTTCAAGGAACAATCTAGAGAAAAAAAGAAGGAAGCAGAAATGGGTCCAGTTCTGCTGCTAGGTCAGGGCTGAAACTCCCAAGTAAGAAGAGTTTTGTTGATGGTCAGTTTAAACAGTTACCATCCTGAGTCGCCTTCAACAAAGACCCCCATTTCTCACCAACAGCTAATTCTCAATTTTGTAACAGACCACCAGAAAATATCTTCAATTAGGAAAGAAACTGTATTCGAACTGACCATTGGGAAAGAAGAAACAAAAATAAATATGACACCAGCAGAGAATTAAAATAGAAGTAAAAATGGAAAGGATAGATCCTGATGGATCATAAGATTTTTTTTAAGAACATATTTCTTTAAAGTCTAAGTAGTTCCAAAGTACAACAATGACTGATAACAATTTCAGAATTAAAGGAGGAGTTATGGATTACAAGAAGGAAAGGATCCAACTGATCATTCCTGGGATCAGAATTTTATTATTTCCTAATTTTATTAGTTTTATTATTTTTTATTATTTCCTAATAATCTAACACATAGAAGGAAAGAAGACAAATCTTTCGAGCATGTTGTTTATTTTCTTCTGATACCTTTATTACTATTTGTATATTACAGACCATCTTTCATTTCTCCTGACGATCTTAAAAGAAAAAGAGGCAATTTATAATGGAAAAAAGACAAATAGTTCACAAGTGTATTTACTGGTAATCAAAGGCATGTAAGATATAAACATTCTTTGCCAGTCCAGCAAAGATAAAAACTAATACCCACTACAGATACAAGTGTTGAGAAAGAGGTGGTCACACGCTGCTACAGGAGAGCACACTGGGATGACCTTCCTGGAGGGCAATCTGGAACAGGTATCCTTAAAAGTTCCTTAAAAATAGGGGATGCCTTTGGTGGCTCAGTCGGTTAAGCACCTGCCTTTGGCTCAGGTCGTGATCTCAGGGTCCTGGGATAGAGTCCTGCATTAGACTCCCCGCTCGGTGGGGAGTCTGCTTCTCCCTCTGCCTCTGCCCCTCCCCCTGTTAGTGCTCCAGCTCTCTTTCTCAAATAAATATATAAAATCTTTAAAAAAATAATGTGGCAACAACCTTTTAGTCAATGCAGCAATTCTACAACTAAGAACTTCTTTTAAGGAAATCATTAGAAAGTACAAACAGATATGTGACCGAGGACATTCATGAATGCACTACATTCATGAATGCACTGTTAAAATGGTAAAAATTCTAAATGGCCTAATTGTTACAACAAGGAACGAGGTAAATGAATTATGGCACACATATATAATGCAACACTAAGCTATAGTAATAGACATGGAAAGACATTCATAATAAAATAAGAGAGGGGAGGGAAACCAAATCTGAACAGCATATACATATGGTGTGATCTCAATTTGGAAAAAAGCAAGAATACACACACACACACACACACACACACACGCATACACATACACCCATACAAAGGAGGAAAATAAAACAGGAAGGATATACCCCATTATGTAGTGAGGTTATTAAGGGATGCCTTTCTTTGATTGTATAGGTATTTTTAAATTTTTCTAAAATTAGTATCTTTCTTACGTGATAGTTTTTATTTTTAAAATAGGAGTGGGACATGAGAATGTAGTGTAACATCTTCAGAGCAACAGACAAAATAGGGGGACTGTTCTATCTGAACAATTGTTCTCTCTGAACTCTGAATCCTGATGACGTGAGTTCTGATCCTGGAAGGGTCTTTTTAGAAGATGCTACGCAGTTATGATTAAAAGCATGAATTCTAGAGTCACATCGTCTTGAGCTGAAACCCTGCCTTTGCATTTGCTAGCTGGGTGAACTTTGGAAAATTTCTTAAAGTTCTCTAAGTGGTTTTTCATCTGAAAAATGGGGGTATTAATACCTGCCTTATGGGATATGAGTAAAACAGGTAACAAAATTACAATGATCATTATATTAATTATATCACTGTTGTTTACCCAGCACTTTCTAGGCGCCAGAAGACAGGGCACTGAGACTTTGCCCAGATTATCACTTCATCTCCTCTACTACACTGTGAGGAAGTTAACTCTTTATTACGTCCATGTCACATATAAGGAAATGAGACTTGAAACGTTTAAGTTACTCATCCAATAAAACACGGCTACTGAGGAGTTGCTCCAGAATTTGAATCCGAGACTGTGTGCCTACAGAGCTCGAGGTTTTAACCACTATATTATACTGCCTCTACCCCTAAACAGTCACCACAGTTGTGCTACTATTGTTCTTATCACTACTGCTGGATGATGATTTTCTATTATGCTTATTCCAGAACATTTCACTTGTCTGTATAATAAAAATCTAACTCTTCATTTTGGCTAACAAATACACCAATCTTCCTTCCTTTTTTTTTTTCTTTTAAAGATTTATTTACTTATTTGAGAGACAGAGCGAGAGAGAGAGCATAGAAGGAGAGTGAGAGGGAGAAGCAGACTCCCCGCTGAGCAGAGAGCCCGACACGGGGCTTGATTCCTGGACCCTGAGATCATGACCTGAGCCAAAGGCAGATGCTTAACCAACTGAGCCATCCAGGTGCCCCTCAATCTTCCTTCCTACTAAAAGCTGTGCAAGATTATATTCCCTCCTCACCCTTCAACTTCTAGTAGTCATCCTGTCTGCTCCTTATCCAAACACCATACAGAAAGAGAATGGACCTTCCTTCCTCGAAATCTATACATACTCCAGTACGCTGTAAATCTAGTAACAGTAAAACACAAACATCTTGGCTAATTCAGAGCCAGGCTGTGATTTTTAAATGAGTGAGGAGGTATTTGTTTTTGAGCACCAATTTAAACACTGGATTTCCTGAAGCTTCAGTGTCAGCATAATAATTCTGAACGAAGGGAGTGACTAAGTACTAATTCTTTAAAATATAAAATACCTTTTAAATGTATACTTGAAATCACATCTTTAAAAACTGCTTTCCTCCATTTGGAATTTAAACTGTATATTGATCTAAAATTTAATTTATCTTTTGAATTTGGAGCTACCATTTCATGTAGATTAGATTTTAGAGTGCACCATAAAAACAAATTAATAAACCTTTTTTTGGTCCTCAACGTAAGCATCCACCTGATGCATTTAACGCTGCAGGGTTTTCTTGAGACTTGCTTCTACCTGGGACTTCTAGATTCTCCTTCAACTCATCTGTCAACTGCAGCCTTACCTAAGCTCGTTTTCTTTTTCTTTTTCTTTTTTAAAGATTTTATTTATGTATTCGACAGAGATAGAGACAGCCAGCGAGAGAGGGAACACAAGCAGGGGGAGCGGGAGAGGAAGAAGCAGGCTCATAGCAGAGGAGCCTGATGTGGGGCTCGATCCCATAACGCCAGGATCACGCCCTGAGCCAAAGGCAGACGCTTAACCGCTGTGCCACCCAGGCGCCCCCTAAGCTCATTTTCTTTCTAAGAACTTAAACTCTTCGATGGTTTCCCACTGTAGTTAAAAGAAAATCCTCATTCTCCTCCCTGATTTCCAGGTAAGAACTGACCTCTGCTTCATCTTATACCACTCTCCCTCTCAGAAGGTTCTAGACAAACTGGCCTTACTTCTGTTTCTTGAAAACATGGCATTTCCTCTTGCCTTAGAGCTCTGGCACCAGCTCGCAGTCTTGCCTAGCACCCTCTCTCCCCTGATCATGACCTGCTTTGTGGTCACTGTCCTCACCGCCTAAATGCTCTCCTCCTGAAGGAGGGTATCCCTGAAATCCCACAGCGGGTCACAATCACAGCCCCGCTGTGTTGATTCTCTCACTCTCTCTCTCTCTACACACACACACACACACACACACACACACACAATCTCCTCTTTTCTTCTTTGGTGACTATTACCATCACCCCTCACTGGAACGCAGGTGCTCTGAAGCAGAACCCTGCTGGTTTTATTTACTGCTACATCCCCAGTGTTTAGAAAACAGTGAGGGCACAAAGTATACATCTGTTAACGGAACTAAATTTAACGTTTCAAATTGACTAATCATAAAAATAACACATGCACAATGAAGGAACTTAGAAAAATACGGGAAAACATTTTCAAATTATTTTACACTTCAAATAAAACTGCTATTAATATTTTGACACATTCATCACTAAGATGACTCAAAAGTTCTTAACTACGAACAGGGGAAAATCAATGGAATTTAGTGCTAGGTCCAATAACAAAGCAAGGTGCAAAACTGTGTACAATGAAGCTCCAATTTGTGTAGGAAGGGGGGAGGGAGGTAAAATACAGTCATGGCTGCTTTTAAATAGACTGCAAAGAGAAACATAAAAGTAAGTACCCACAGGGAGCAGCAGGAGGAAATGAAATAGAGTGGGCAAGCCGCAGGAGCAACTTTCTCGGGGTTGTTCTGATTTTCAAACTAAGTGAAAGTACTGCCCATTCAAGACAAATAACTAACCCTTCTATTTCGTTCTCTCTTGCCTGTGAGAAGCCCTAAATCTAGACGAATCCAGTGGCTGTTTTCCCTGCATCTGCATCCAGACTGCCAGACACAGTGAAAGGCGAACAGTACCAGCAGCCCCATCACTAGTACTAACCTCAGAGCAGGCCCTCAACGCAACTCCACAACTACACTGCCTGTGTCCAGGGGACCTGCCTTCCTACCTTCTCCATCCTCTCTGCGCTCCCGACTCAAGACCCACTGGCTGCTCTCAGCTCAACACACTCATCTCGGAGCCGATGGCTGGGAACTCCGCCCCCCCCCATCCTCACCAAATCTACCCTACTTCTGCTGGAATCCTCCCATTACGACGGGGCAAATGTCTTGTCAAAGACAATTGTTACGCACATATTTGGTCACCTGATTTTCAACAAAGGAGTCAAGGCAAGTCAACAAAGAACGCATTGCTTTTCAACAAAAGTTGCAAGAAACAACTGGACATTCATATGCACCAAAAACCCCAAAATGAAACTCAGCCTACTCTTAGACCATACACAAAGATTAACTCAAAGTGGATCATAGCCCTAAATGTAAGACCTACAACTATAAAACTTCTAGAAGGAAACATGAGAAAATCTGTGTGATCTTGGGTTAGGCAAAGATTTCATGGGGCACAAAAGTACAAATAAAAAAAAAAGAAGATAAAATACTTAATCAAAATGTAAAACACTGCTCCAAAACGTCTGACACTGTTAATAAAATGTAAAGACAAAACACAGGCTGAGAGAAAATATTTGCAAAACACATGTATGATAAAGGACTGGTGACCAGAAAATATAAAGAACTCTGACATCTCAATAATAAAAAAAACCAACCAAACCATATGACCTGGACACTCTATTTCTAGATATTTACCCCCAAGAGAGATGAAAACACATGGCTACACATAAACCCACATGAGTTTCATACCAGCTCTATCACAATCGCCAGAAATTCTTTAAACAGTGTCCATCAGCTGATGAACGGATTACCAAACCGTGGCACATTCATAATATAGGATACAACTCAGCAATGCAAAGTAATGACCACCCACGTACTATATGGATGAATGTTAAAAGCATTTATGCTAAGCAGAAAAAGACAGACTTAAAAGGTTATGTACTGAATTATTCCTTTTACGACATCTAGAAAAGGCAAAATCACAGGGATAGAACAGATCAGTGGTTGCTGGGGAGGAAGGGTCAAGAGAGGAGGAAATTGATGACAAAGGGGCACAGGAGACGTACTGGGGTGATTCACGCTTTTAAAAAGTACCTTGAAAACTCTAGGAAAATAATGGTAGTGGTAGCAGAGTAATATCCGGATCTTTCTAAGGCTCCATATGAAGACAGAACAATGAGACAGCAAAATCCGAACTCCACTGATCATCTTTATAACAAACTAAGGGATAAGGTATCCGCAACAAGTTCAAAAGACAAGCAGATGTGGACAAACAAGCAAGAGGCAAAAGATCCATCCGTTTTCAGCATGTTACGGAGAAAGTCGAGGAAAGCAAAAGATCCTCTGACCTAACCTGAGAACAGAAGGACCCCAATCATCAACAGACATACACTGGAAAGTGCAGGGGCCACTGTGAGAACATGGCTGCCCCGGAGTGGTTCTGGCCACTCCAAACCAGAGGAGTTCTGAGCCCTGTGGTCAAGTCTGCAGGGGCTGGTCAAGTCCCGTCTCTGTGAACTCTCAGGACATACCTGCCAGGGCACCCTTTCGGAAAAGGGCCCTACGATGACGAGAAACCAAAGCATGGGACTCCACCTTGAGCAGAGTATGGACCCCAGAGACGAAAGAAAGATGAAGTCATATAAAGTGGGCAAGGGACACAATGCCAGCTAATCTCAGAAGTCAAACTGCCGGATTTTTTTAACACTACGTGTAAACACCAAAAGAGGGAGCTCTGGGAAGCTAGAACGGCTATCTGAACCCAGCCTTCTAAGCATTCGAGAAAACTAATCTCAAGGAAAATGAGCATCAGAAAAGTATCAAGGTCAAAACCCAAACAAAGTTACTATACGAAAAAAGAAGATTAATATCCTATCAAAAATGAAAGCAAAACTGAAAAACATCGGAAAAAACACTGAAAAAAACAGAAACAGTTCAACACTGAAACATATTATTTCAAAACAAGCTAAAGAACATTTTAAAAATTATTTAAGCTATACAAATAACAGAACTAGAAAAACTCAGAAACAAGGTGACAAAAGCAAAATAGACGTTTTTTTAAAAAGCATTTCAGAAACAAAGACCAAACTAGAAAACACCAAAGTCAAATAAACACAAAAATGCTTCAAGGGAAAGATGGGTGAAAAGAAGGAAATTTGGAACATTGAAATTAGAAGATTAGAAAGAATTAAAAAGGAAAGAATATTGATGAAAAGCCAAAACAGCCCCGACATATGGCTAACAGAAGTCCTAAAAAAGAAAGCCGACGTAAAGCAACAGAACAAACACTAAGGTGATACTTGAAGAAAATTTTCCTCAAGAAGATTTTTAACTTCATACTGAAAGAGGACACAATGTACCTGAGGATATCAATCCAGAGCAACAAATGCCAAGATATTCTGGTAAAATCGATAGACATTTTAGAAAAAGAAAAAAACAATTCTTTTGGGCATTGAAGCAAAAAGAACAAGTGATTCATACGGACAAGGAAAGACCCAGAAATGACAGGCTAAGCCAATGGCAGCGAGCAGCCTGACAACCAGCAATGGCTCTGAAATGCCATTTCCCAAAAGAACAAGTGGTGATTGGAGCTCAGTTTCCAGTAATGGCAGAATAGCACAGGTCAGACCAAGCCTTCCCCAGATAACAATTAGGAACTCTGGACGAAGTATTAAAAGCAATTATCAGAAGGCACTGGAGAGCAACCAAAAGCAGAATCATAAGGGTGTCACCATTTAGAAAAAGGGAGAGGCACTGAATAGTCTCCTAGTCCTACAGCTCTTTGCTAAAGGGAAGGCCCCAGTCTGGGCGTTGAGAGAAGACTAGAACTCAGAAGCCTACAGTTTTACTGGACAGGGTTTGGACTTGTAATAATTGGGAAGTAAGGGAAGAATCCTACAAAGGAGAGAGCCACAGAGGGGGAACCCCCAGTTCCTGCTGATAAATTCTGCCCAAATCTCTGACCTCTAAACTATGCATGTGCAGGGCAGACTCCAAGCAGATCAGATAATGATAAAAAAAACAAAACACAAAACAAACAAACTAAACAGTTACCCAAATGAGTGGAAAATTTATGTCCACACAAGAACCTGCACACAGATATTCATGGCAGCTTTATTCGTAATTGGCCAAAATTTGGAAGCCAAGATGTCCTCCAGGAGGTGAATGGATAAATAAAGGGTCTGAAACGCTACTGTACTTGTAAGCTACAAAGTCAGTCTGCCACAGTTTCTTGGATTCTGGTAGAAGACACTAGACTCCTGACTCAGATAAGGAAGAGTTTATTACTCACAGCCATTCCACTCCTGGGTATTTATCCAGAAAAAGTGGAAGCATAAATGCTCACAGCAATTTTATTTGAAATAGTCCAAGAGAGGAAACAAGCCAAATGTCTATGAATGGGTAAACAAATTGTGATATGCTCACATAATAAAATACTACACAACAATAAAAATAAATAAAATACGGATATTTGTGACAACATGAATGAATCTCAAAATAGTTATGCTCAACGTAAAAAGCCAGGCAGAAAAATAGAATATACTATGATTTCCTTTATATAAAATTCTAGAAAATGCAAGATAATCGATAGCAACAGAAAGCAGGTCAGTGGTTGCCTGGAAAAAGACTTACGTAGGAGGGAAGAAGGGATAGATTACAAGGGGCTTGAGCAAACTTTTGAGGGTGATAGATATGTTCATTATTTTAACTGTGCAATGATTTCACAAGTATACACATACAAGACTTATCCAATTGTATATTTTAAACATGTGGAACTTACTGTACATCATTTATACCTCAATTAAGCTGGAAAGAAATTTAAGGCAATAGTACAGGGGGAAAAATGAACACTACTCAGATTACAGCAGCTGCCCAACATATGAGAGGCATAGTTTGGAGTCCAAGTGAAGCCAAATGAGCTTCCTGCCAAAACAAAAAATCAACACTCTTCAGAGGAATATAACAGAATCCATAGTCTCTATAAACTATCATCCATAATATTGAAAATTATTAGACATATAAAGAAAATAATAAAAATTATTAGACATATGAAGAAACAGGAAAATCTGATCCATCCTCAAAGAAAAGGCAATCAACTGAGACCAACCCTAAGAACGTGTAACAACTTGACACATCAGATAGGAAGGAATCTATCAAAGAGCAAGTCAAAAGGAGTAAGGAGCAAATATTAAGAGGCTTCTGTTAGCAAAAGACTGGGCAATTGGGCTCCAAGAAGGATAAGAACTGAAATGAATTAAAATCCATTATACATGCTTTTGTCAATGAGTCACCTGAAAGCAGTATATAAAATAAGTCAAGCATTAATCCTGCCTTTTGTTTTATATGAACTATACTACTGGGTAACCAAGTAGTTCCTGAGCGAAAGTGTCTCCTTATAAAATCATTTCAATGTGTACTCAAAAGTTAATATACAAGTACTTTTAGAGGGACTGTGATTGGAAAGGGGCAAAAATAACCTAACAGATCATTTCAATTTCTCAGTTCTAAACCTCTAAGACTGCTTTCAAAATAGGTACACAGAACCTTTCCAATTTGAAAACATCAGCGTTAGTAATGCCTCATCTGGGATACAGAAATTTGCGTGCTGGATCAGAACAAAACCTTTCTGAAGACAAAAACACCTGCTCCTGGATGGAGAAGTCCATTAGTGACCTAAAGATCTACAAGGCTTCCATACATTTGCTAACTATAAATGATTCCAAGAGTTCTAACATAAAATTTATCGAAGACGGTTCACGAAGCAACATAAGATTTAAAACAAAGCTTAATAAATTCATACACATGAATCATATATATAATGCTCACAGAACTATAGAAACTAAAGTTGCTAGGGATTGCTGATTAAATCTAATCGATTTAAGTTCCTTGAGTTTGTTACGTATCTCTTGACTGCTTCCTATACACCCCCTCCCATAAAAAATATGTGTTGTTGATGGCGCCATTATCCCTTACCAGCCTACGTCAGAGGTACCCAAACATCTCAGTTCCACAGAGGCCTTAGTGAGTCTCAGTAATGTTTTTCAAGGTCCACCAGGGCCAAAAGAAGTATCTCACAGTTTCATTTATTTAGTAATTAACCCAAACTAAGTCAGCACTTCTGTCCTAACAACCTGTCAACTATTTATATAACATATATACTTCATAACTGTGTGTTTTAGGTCTTAGACACCCCAGTTACTTACTCATAGGATGTGTGCACCTGTCCACACTGCACGACTTCTCTACTCCTGCAGCCAGGTTGGATACAAGCATCCTCATCTCCTGTTCTATCATGCTTTTCACACACGGTTCTTATTTTTAATCACAGCAACCACTAAAAATCTAGTTTTGTAAACACATATATTTAGTGTGATCTAATGTTAACACTATAACCTACTTGAGCTAGTATTTGCAAGTGTCTGGAAGATGTTAAGTAGCGGTGTCTTCTGCTAGAAATTTAAAATATCCCATGGCACCCGTGTCAGTTCACTGTGTCATCCCAGAACACCTCAGCATAGTTTGGCAATGGTATAACTAGTCACTATGTATTTGCTCATACTAGTTAATTAGTTGTACAAATTATTATATATTTTTAAAGGTAATAAATCAAATTCACTTATAAAAAAAGCACTACTTTATTGCACTATGGATCCTATCTTCTTGTCACACTAATCATTTTTATAAAATCAATTTTTCAAACAACAAACCTCAAACACCTAAGAATTCACTTCTTGAATAAAATTTCAAAGGATGAATTTCAACCGAAACAACGGCCACTAGTAACCATATTTAGAGTAAAATGAATTGGGAGACACAAAGCCAGGATGCTAGGGCAGTATCCATAATCATCGACATGAAATAATTCCTCCAGGAAATAGCCACTTGTTCCACAAACATTTAACGAGGGCCCACTAGGGGTTATGTACTGTGTAAGTGCAGGGAACAAAACAGTTAATAAAATGGACCTTCACATGGATTCTGTTCTAGTAGAGGAAGAGAGAGAAAAGAAATTAAGAAATTACAGTAAAGTGCAGCCATTAATGTACCACCGGAAAAAAATATAACACAACTGGCAGATGAATCCCTTTCTATTTCCTTACCTCATTCTCAAATGAAGGACAGTCTGAAGTTCTTTTCTTTCTCAAGGGTAAAGACACTGAGGGTAGAAATGAAGGAGATAAGACTGGGCCAGTAAACAGTAGGCAATTGTATCCTGGACATGACTTCAGGTTGGGGAAGTTGGAATATGGGCCCCCATCATCCCCCTAGGCCAGTCTGGAATGGGCTAAAGAACAAGCCCATGTCAGGTGACTTCATGACCAAGCCCTCCTGGAAGCCAGAATGCACACAGCAGGACCTGAAGATTGAACACGTGTGTACAGAAGAGGGGTTACAATCCTTAAGGCGTTCTAGAAAGGTCTCGGTGAGAAGATGACATGAATAAAGACCGTCAGAAGGCGAGGAAGCAAACAGTTAAGGCAGGACACACACATACACACACTCTCTCTCTCTCTCCCCCACACAGACATACTCCTGTACATGCACTCACATAAACACACATACTGTAGACAGCAAAGCCTCCGATGTCATCCCCACCAACAAGTCTCTAACTTAAACAGGAGAAGGACAACATTAATTCTGAGAATCCCTATGCATCCCACTGTCACTCGTACTTGTATAATACAAGACTAATTAAGAAACAGCAGAAACTTAAACACGGACAGTGCTGCAAAGCTGGCTCTACAACGTGGCTGTGCCACGTAAGAAATGCAGGACCTCGGACAATTATGTCGCTTGTCTAGGCCTCAATTTTTCATCAAAAATGAGGATGACAATAGCTACTCCCCAGTGTGGCTGTGAGGATTAAACAGATGATGTATTTGAAGCAATATGCAGACCGTAACACATGGTGGGTGCTCAAAATAAGCCGGTTCATTCCTAAACGTCCAAACAGAAACTCCACTTTAAGCTCCACTCAAAAGCAGACACCAAGTGCTGCGAGCAACAGTGTCAGCTGCTGTCTGTTTGAAATTTGAGGACGGCAAGCCTTTACAGTTAAGGACTATCTGAAGGCACACTAAGTCTAAGTTGTATGACAACAAACCATAAGAGATTATCTACATTTTGTGCTTACACTGGCATTCTGAGGCATCCTGTTTCTCGAAACAAGTGGGCGAGAGGGGCCTGGTCATTTGGGCTCAGACAGCACCGTCCATAAAAGACACACCGAAAAGAAAGGAGAGAACTCTTCCTCTATGAAATCATTGTTTGGGGAGGTGGAGGAATCAACTGTTTGGTTCTTACTCCTTTCCTACCTGAGGATACCCCGCCTTCTACCCCGCCGCTCTGAAGGGAACTGGTTTCAGATAAACAGCAGAGCCACAGGCGTAACTCTGCAAGCACTTTCTCACGCTTCTGTTCTACAGGTAGAGTAGTGCCTTGGGTGAACTAAACAAACGAACAAACAAAAACAAGAAAAAACTAATACCAAGGATCGAGCGATGATGCTGTTCACATGAAAATCATCAATAGCTGGAAACATGCACTGGGCGCTTGACTATATTTCAGGCCCTGTCCTCAGTGTGTTATGTGTATTAACTTCACAACAACCCTAAAGGGTGTCCTAGTTAATAACAGATGTATCTTTAATGGTCAAAACAAACAAAGAGATAGAACTCATTTATAAGCTAAGACGCTGTTCAACACAACTGAGCTGGGAATCTGGGGATCAATGCTGAGGCTTTGACTCGGGTTCAGTGTTCGGGTTCGTAGACACACTCGAATACAAAAGCCAAAGGCTTCCCAACTAATCAGAAATGACCAGAAGCCATGAGAAACTAGTTAAGGAGTTTTTTACTCTCCAAGAATACATCAACTCTGTCAATGATAATAACTACAGCATAGTTGACCTAAGTTATGATGTCACACAGGGAGTTCTGAAGCACCAAGTGCCAAAAAGAAAAACTAAATATGTAATTTAGCGACAAGAACCAGAATCCAAGTCCAAATTATACAAAATTACTGAAAATCACCTGTAATATCTTTCATTTCTTTGATGATTTGTAAATCAGTGGCTTTGGAACGAAGATGAAGATTTTACTATTCTACCATTACAATTCTTTGGGAAAGACCTTTTTTAACAATGAGATCAGTCACTATTTTGAAACAGTGTTTTTTTTACTATGGGGTATAAGAGAGAGTAGTATGATTTCATGTCCCCATTTATACTACAACAGAGCTCAAAAGTTAATGTGCTACCGAAGCCATTCAAACCTATTTGCAAGCTGTTAACCCTATAAATCCTCTAATTCCACTCTTCCCTACTTTTGCCTCCCCCAGATAATTCAACTGACAAATAGCTAAAGTTTCTGAGAAACCTCTGAGGTCCGCAGGGGGAAAAGAAAATTTCAGAAATGTTGCAAAGAACCCTGGAGTGTGGCAGAGCTGAAAAGCAGAGTTCTCCCCTAATGAATTTAGAAATCTAAGTTTCATAACTTCTCTGATTTTCTCCTACCTTTTCTTTCTTAAGCTTAACAAAACATCACTTAAGATACTGAGGTAAATAATCATGTAAAAAAGCTAAGAGAGAGCCAAGAGCTGTTCTTGGATGATATTTATACCCGTGTGAAAGAAAAAAGTCATTATTTCCCTCAAATCAAAATACAATCACCCTTTCATGAAATAACTCACAAATAGGATGAAGAATTCAAGCAACATAAAATCAAAATGCCTTTTAAAACTTGAGAACAAGTCTGAGTAGAGTCCTGTGACAGTCCACCAAATAATACACTATCCAGTGTCTACTTGAATGTCCCAAAGACTTTCCGGCACCAACTCTGACTCTCTGGGAGTACCTATTGCTATCCCACAGGCACCCAGCCAATTTCGCCTCCAATTCCCAAGAACTTTCTCCTAGACATATAGTCTGAGAGAGCAGTGGTGAGAAACAGTTCTTACTTACTAATGGAATAAAACGATGTACCTGTGATAGGAAAGACACGGTTTCAGAAAAAGGTTTGTATGGCTTGCTGATGAGCCTGCATTTTCAGTCAATTAATCTCTGTTTTGTCCTCCTTCTTCTTCCTTTCACATTCCTTTATTTTAGGCGTCAGTGTGACCATCCAAATAATAGCACCTTAGAAACTAAATTAAATGCTTACTTGCACTGATCGTTATTCAAATAAAAAGAGATTTGATTTCATTAAGAAGTAAATTCAAAAGAAATTTTAGAACATTAACCAGAAAATCTATAGTCTTCAAGTTACTCTTTTATGATGGAATATAATATCAGTATCATAATATTCTAAGTACAAGGCACCACCTACCTTCCCTCTAGTGAGCTAAAGGTTCGAGCTAGTTCTCTTGGGTTTTATGATCTTATTTGTGTGTGTAAACAGGTGTTCCTCAAAAAACTAATCTGAAACTTAGATCACTACTTGTTTTACAGAAGGATTCCTCACTTTACAGAGGATTTGAGGCAAGCACCTTGTAGGCAGGGAGCATTCTGTCTTTCTTTTAAATTCTAGTTTAAAAAATTTGAGTCACATCAACTTCCAGATACACACTTACTGCAAAAAGGGAGACCTGCCTAGTGTGTGCTGGAGTAGGTATAAGATTTAGAGTTAAAGGGCGTCTGGGTGGCTCAGTTAAGCGTCTGCCTTTGGCTCAGGTCATGATCCCAAGGTCCTGGGACTGAGTCCCGCATCGGGCTCCTTGCTCAGCAGGGAGTCTGCTTCTCCTTCTCCCTCTGTCCCTCCCCCTGTTCATGTTTTCTCTCTCTCAAAAATAAATAAATTCTTTTTTAAAAAAAGAGTTAAATATTATATGCTTACAATTAATTAAATTATATGGAAAGAAAAAGTAACAAATGCTTAGAGCTCAACACTCCTGATTATGATCGTCTTCTGGTTGTTTACATCTAGTGCACGTGTATGATGAGAATACTGTATGATAATGCAAGCCACTGGTTCTCTTCCAACACTGCACTCAGTGAAACTGACCAATGGGGAGAGGATTTCACATCTTGGAAATGGGTAAATGCTACAAAACACAGAATGATTTATTGTTTTGTTGACTGTCTAGGCTTAAGAAAGTGACTGAGAAAATGTTGAAAATGCAGAACAAATTTAAGTGTGTTGTGCCTGTAGCCATTCCATTGTAAACAGCACAAAAAAAATGGAACAATATTCTGCCAGAATTCAAAAACCAGCATCTAAGTCAGCAAAGAAGTCCTTCATATTATCAATGAATGAGTGAACTTTCAACATACATATTTGTTGTTTCACTTTTGTCTTCCTCATTAATGTAAGAGCAGATACCAACCGCCCTTCCTGTTGGCACCATACCTGTTTGTCGGCTGCGCTAGTTTGGTCATAGATAGGGGAGGTCAGCAAAATTTAGCAAGACCATGCTGTGCACATCAGTTGCCTACATGGAATCTACAACAGAGAGTAGTGTTTATATTATTATTATGATTTGTAAGTTGCATACCACACATTTTTACGTTGGTAAAATTTATCATAAACTCGGGAATGCACTTACTTTCTTTTGTGGGGGGAGAGGGGAGCAGTTGTGAAACATCAGAACGCCAGTGAATGGGCCCCTCTTCAAACTGGCTTCTGAGTCCTTTTGATACTACCTTCCAGGTCTTTGATGGCTTTCATGCTATCTGGTATGACAAAATGTTCTAGAACACTTTGTAGATATCCTGCCCAGACTTGGAAACAGCCGTTTTTCCGAGGAGCCCTGGTTCCTTTTAGGGAGAAATAAATTCAAGACAACAATCTGGCTCTGACGGTGCTTATGCTGCTCAGTTGGTCACTGTTTCTGGGCTTCTCCCCTGAGACTGGCTATTCAGATAGTGGCGCTCCTGGACGGGTCCCATAATGGTTAAAAAAATCTTCTCCCTTTTAAAATCTTTTTTGTTCTCCTTTCTATACCTGTACCTTCTAATTCTCTATTGACTTTTTTTTGTTTTATTTCTGCTCCCATGATTTTTAATTCCTGAAGGCTCTTTTGGGTCTTGGAATGAATGCTTTTTCTGCTGCCTCTCTTCTTCTCCTCCATCTCCTTTTTAAAAACAGTGTCCTGTTCTTGCTTTACGGTTACAATATTTCCTTTTAAGTCTCTGAGGATATTAGTTAAGAGCTATTATCAAGTTTTTTTTCCCCCTTGCATGATTCTGTTTCCTCCAGGTTGCTTTTCTGTTTGTTTTCTTTCACATTAGCAGCTTTTTCAATTGTCTGGTAATCCCTGGTTATCTGCTCATGTTTCACAGTGGAATTAAAAAGCCAGTTGGGAGCTCTGAGTAAGTCAGTGGGGCCGGGGGCTTGTGAAGCGGGGGCTTCACTTGAGAGGGGTCTGACAAGGCTACTTAGTTGGAAAATGTCTGCTGCCACTATCTCTAGGTATTTCATCTTGGTCTGGACAAACGGGCATAGCTGTTTTCCAATTAAGTTGTTTTTTTTGTTTTGTTTTCTTTTTTAAAGGTTTTCTTCATTTATTCGACAGAGAAACAGTCTCAGAATTCTGGACAAATACCCCCTCACGTTTTGATACAATTTACAAGGACACAGTTACAGGCATGACATATTTTGAAGTTAATCTATATTTATAACATTTTTCACCATTACTTTCTGAAGTGTAGACAATCAACAAAATAGCATTTGCTGATTTCTATGATATAAATACTCTTACCACGACCGGTTTCAAACTGCCAATGTCACGTCTCTGAGTGTGGAGTTGGGAGGACACACACAGGGACACACGGTTATATAGTACACTCCCCCACACAGACACAGTAAACTTAACCTCAAGGACAAAGCAACTAGGATGTGATGAGTTTTGAGTACCTTTGCATTTAATGTAAGTTATGTAATTGTAAGTTTATACAACTTAACTTTTAATAAAGGCTGTGTTTAACAACCAACCCACAAATTTCTGGAACACTTACAAGTGGTTCCCGGAGGAGGGTATGAACCAGGTCCAGCATATCACTGATCCCAAACACCAAGGACTGGACAATCTGAACATCAGTAAGATAATAATAAAAACACCATCAAACCTGTTTAAATCCATGAGTTCACAATGATACTTACGGGGGAAAAAAAAACCACACACAAGCACAACTAGTTGATGACTACTGGAAGAAGCTAGGGAACCAATCCATTATTTGGAAAACTGATGAATGAAGAAAAGAGATCAAACATTTATTTGGCCTTTCATTTGTAAACTGCACCACTAGGTAACCAAATAGTTGATGAAGGAAATGTTTCTTTATAGAAGAAATCCGGCTGATAAAAGATGGAAGAAGCATAGGATTAGACTATCACCATTTTGCAACTGCCACTGACGGGTTCAGTCACTAACACATACGCACACACACACACAATGACGTTACGTGTCCCCAGATGGAAGTACATACACATCTCCAACTATGAAGTGGTGTTGCCAAAACAATCAAATCTGACAGTGACCAAACTTTTAGATCCAACTCTATGTACAGGATATACAGAAGACCCTGTAAAACAAAGCCATTGGGATACTCTAAGCAAAACTGAGACTGAAAAATTCTATAAAACAACCAAATTTCTTCAACAAATATGCAAATGCAAAAGGGAAAGGGAAAAAGAAGGAAGAGGAGGGAAACACACACACACACACACGCACACACACAGATATCAACAAATCACAATGTGTTATCTGGATCCTGATTTTAAAAAATGGAAAATAAACCAATATACATTTATAACATTAATGAGACAATTTAAAATGTGAAAAAAGACTGGTTATTTGACGATGTTAAAGAACTGTTAATTCTGAGGGTATGATAATACTACTGTAGTTATGCTAAAAAATCATTTTTATGTTTTAGAGATGTACACTGAAACATTTATGGGCAAATTAATATGATGTCAAGGGCTTTCTTCAAAATACTATGAAAGGGAGAGAAGTATACAGGAATACAGACAGAATAAGTAAGACTGGCCATGAGAAAAGAGTGCTGAATCTGGGTAACTGATATGGAGAAGTGAATTATTCTAGTCTGTTCATTTTTGCGTGTTAAAATTTTTCTATAATATGTTTTTTAAAATAATAAAATGCTTCAACAGCTACCTGTCTCACTGAAAGTCCATCTCACTCCAACCACAAGGCCTCTCATGATGATCCCTTCTAGTGTTACCTCCTGACCATCCTTCCCAACAGTCTGCCCCCTATCACCATTCTGTACCAGCCGCGCTGACCCCCAGGTCAAATGCACCAGCCATGCGCCCTTTTTGGTTTTGCTCGGATTTTCTCAGAACACTATTTCTCCAGGATGTCTCTCTCATCCCCTTTCAATCTGTGCTCCGGTGCTCCTTTCTCAACATCTACCTGACTGCCGTATTTTTAATTGCAACCATCTCCCCCACCCCTAGCATTTCATTTCTCCTTATAATGCTCTGTTTCTTTCTCACAGTACCCTCCCCAATAAATACTACAAAAAGTGCTATAGAATTTACTTATTTTGTTGTGTTTATTCCTGTCTATTCCACCCAGTGAAGTGTAAACTCCATAAAGGCAAGGATTTTTGTCTGTTTTGCTCACTTGCGTATTTTCTGTGTTCATAATGGTGCTTGGCACAAACAACAAACAAACTATATACTGCAAAGCCAATATTTTAAATACTATCAATTTCTAACCGTATATATGGTATGAATTTTGCCTCCCACATAGGACTTGCCCAAATTGATGGCATGAGTTGTCCTATCAATTCCAAAATAAAATGAATACTCTCATTCACGAGAGCAAATCAATGAACAGAGTGGTAACTGTCAAGTGTGCTTCTTAATTAAAACACAGCAAAGACGTAATCTACAGGTATAGCATTGAGAACAGAAAATAACACCAAGTTTCACTGTTGTTAGCGGAGCAATCTACCCTGGCCTGGACAGAGGGTTCATCAGAAGATGGGAATCCACGTTAGGCAAAATCTTATCATCTGTTGCTCAATGGCTTCCAACCATTTCTAATAAATACACATTTTTTTTTAACATCAAAAGTTTTCATGAACCCCAACAATACCGTTGTAATTTTACTATATGTTAATTAGGGAAATATAACAGAAAACTCTGAACTAAGTTATACTTATGTATGTTATGGTATGAGCCATAACCACCGTTAGACACATTTAAAGTAGTTATGTACATATATGTATGTATATATACATATGTGTGTGTGCGTGTATATATATATATATGTTTTACTTAGCCTACACATGATGCTCTATCCAATATAAATTCACACATCCCTCGCAATAACCCCAAGTCTTCCAGAAGTCTAAGATCTACAGGATGAAACCAGTGGTATAGCATCTAAAATCTTCCTAATCAATCTTTCAACCTTATAAATAAATGGGAATGTCACTCATAAAATTTTTATTTGAGCACATGCACACACACACACACACACACACACACACGAGTCGGGGAGGGGCAGAGGAAGAGGGAGAATCCCAAGCAGACTCCCAGCTGAGCATGGAGCCCGATGAGGGGTCCATTGGGACCCATGAGATCATGACCTGAGCGGAAATCAAGAGTTGGTCACTCAACCAACTGGGCCACCCAGGTGCCCCTAGAAATAGAATTTAAGCACAAAAATTATCCAGTAATTAAAAAAAACACAAGCAACTAGTTTTTTAGAGTCAAACTGTCTGGATTCAAATCCTGGATCCCCCAGTTACTAGTGTGTGATCTTATGTTGTTTATCATCCTTACACCTCAGTTTGCTCATCTGCAGAATGAGGACAGTAACAGTCCGTAAGGCATAGGGTTATTACAAGGAATGCATGAGTCCGTGTGGGTAATGCCTGGAGAGCAGTGTGCAGCACCCAAGTCAGGCTGTCTACTGTCACAGGTGTCTACTAAGTTTCTCCCAATCCAGAATTTGGTCTCTTGTCCCTCAAGCTGTTATAAACTCACCATGTGTTATTTTTTTGTTATTAAAGTTTGGAAAGGCTAAGTTGAAAAACCAAAGTCTCCAAACAATCCTATTACGAAGCATTTGTTGAAACATTTAACATTTACTAAACTATAAATATACATACATTTGCTGATAGGCTCTCCTGCCACAGGACATTAAGTATCACTTTGGCAGGCCTGGCAACTGCCCAGTACTACGGAGAGGACATACGACAGCGCCATAGAGATATGTTAAGGTACAGCATTTATGCCATTCATTGTATTTTCCCAAAGCATCTTCCGTCCTAACATAGAGGACAGTATTAGTTAGCTTTTCCTTCCCAACAAAGTCAGCCTTAATACAAGTGAGCACACTAACCACCTCATTTGAAGCTGAGCTTTAAGAAATCCTTTCAGTGCAAACCTAAGTGTCTCCCTGTTTCATATTTAACTTGCAATAGGATACCCAGCAGCTCTCAAGGGACAGGGAAAGGTCTGTCAGCTGACGACGAGAGGCCTGCTGAGGCGGGCTCCACACACAGGTAAACACTCAACTGCAGACAAAGTCTCCGACCTACATCCTGGGCTCCTTTAAAGTTAATCTGAACACACTGTACGTGAGAGGAAATGAAAAGTGAGTTTTTCTCCTTTACCATGGCACTGGGACTTCCTGAGTGTTTCATTCCACTACTGACTGGTCCAGAACTCCTATTTCCTTCTAACTATTCCCAATTGTGTCTGTCAGACATAATTAGGGTTGCACACTAAAAAGAAGTGTTAAAATGTAATAGTGCCATTAAATCTGACAAATATTTTTTTTACTTTAACCCTCAGTACATCAGGAAAAATAGCTATGAACATTTGACATCTGGGTCCAATGGAACCTTTATATTTTTAAGCCATTTTACATATAATTTACATGAGTAAGAATAAAAGGAGAGTAAAAACTAGTTTATTAGAAATTGTGTTAAGACTATAGACACAGGATGTACTGTATGGTGACTAACATAACATAATAAAAATTATTAAAAAAATAAAATAAAATAAAAAAATAAAACCAATAAAACCAATAAAATAAAATAAAATAAAATAAAATAAAATAAACCAACCAACCAAACAAAAAAGACTATAAACACAGCACACCCTTTGTAGCATGTAAATTTTGGTGTATAAGAGCACGAAAAATGAAAAAATATTGTCACACATCCTTTTAGTAAAACAAATGGTTTTGGTTCTTGTTACAAAAATATCGCATCATGAAGCGCTTGCTGATGAATGACTAACTGGATAAGAAAACCTTATTTCTTATTTGTCCTGAGAAACACTGTTCAGTTGTCAATTTTAAGTTGAAAATTCATCTAGCACATTGTCATCTGAAGACCCAGCTTCTGAGACTTCTTTTATATAATCAACTACTTTCTTTTCTCCTCCTCCTTTTGTCTCCTCCTCTTTTTCTTCTTCATCACATCACCAGCAGCAGCAGCATCGACCAGAAACATGGCTAGCTCTTTGCATGTATTCTTAATTTGTCTCATAATTGTAAAACATGCCAGTTTTTCTTGTTTCCACTGTAAGTGGAGAATGAACAACTTCAAATTTTCAACTATATTCAATGAAATCTAAAAGGAGACAAGAACATGGTGTTTCCAGGCCTCTCTAAAACATTCTTGAAGTAGAATTAAATACTCTGGTTCCACAATTAGGAAAATGAAGGATGACAATTTATTTCACTATTGGATCATCCTTATCTAGGCGATTCCATTATTCTTTTTTTTTTTTTTTAAGCACAGTTGGGAAAAATTGATGAGCAATGATGAGTCATAATAAAATAATTCTTATGATGATAAATAAGCAAACTGTTTCAAGATACAGGAAAATATAATCCATAAGATCACAAAATATAATGTAGATTTATAAAAGAACTCAAGGGAACCATATGGTAATGGCAGGATAGAATGAACTTTATTCAATTTTTTTAAAAGTAAATTTTCTCTTTGTTCTTTTGAAAACCTCTAAGAAGAAATAAATATCATGAAATGCCAATACTTTCAAAGACTAAACTGCTCAAGGAAAACACACAACAAAAATACTATGTTAAAAAAGCAGAACACAAATAATGTTGACTAAAAAGAGTAAAAGAAAATTGTATTAATTATTTCAACTAACCAAATACTCTCTTCAGAACTAAAAAAGGGATGGGTACACTGAAATATCAGTAAAACTGTTAGGTTAAGTCAGGGAAAGTGCATTCATTTTTTAAAGTAAGTATCCTCTAATGGGACTTTGAAGATAATATTTAAAAATCAAAACATGGAAGGGAAGTAGATACTAATGGATGGTAATTTCAAATTCTTAAAAAGAAAATCTAGTTTCAGAATAGATAACATAAAGCTTTTGCTAAATGATAAAAGGGATTTTTCTCTGGATACAGTTTCCTTAAGGAAAATAATTATTAAATCTATTGACTTGTAACTGCTCTAACAAAGTTGCACAGAAGCTAAATCATTAACAAAATTGTTACTTTTCTTTCTGAAATAAGCCAGTGATGGTTTAAGTTGTAGGGTTTTTCTTATGACTCTGAAAATGTTTTTTTGTCATTTAACTGGACATTCATTAACACTAACAGAAAAGGAAAGAGTGCCACCTACTGAACTGCAATCACTTTTGCATTAAAAAAAGAAATCAATGTTCTTATTTAGACTGCAGAACCTGAAGTCTCCAGCAAGAATAAAATGGATCATTAAATACTACTGACTATATTTAAACATGACATTTTGACTACTAATACTTGATAAAAATGAACTGCAAGTTTAAATCAGTCTGATTACACGAAGGAGAAATAATTAGTGGGTGTAAACTGTGCTCACGCACTGTATTAGTACAGAACAGTGACGGGTCAACCAACACCATCACAGAACGTCACCATGCTCACAACAACAACAGCAACAACAACAACAACAACAAAAAGGAGAGAGAAATTACTGCTTCCTTCCTGTGGTAAAAGTAGATGCAAATAACTATTCGAATTATCTCAAATTAAATTCTCAAATATGTCTGAGGTTTAGAAAAAGTTGATCCAAAGTTCTTAAAAGTAGATCAGTAAAACTAAAGGCTACCATTAAAAAAACAATGAAAGAGACCTACAGAAATTCAGGAGGGAACCGTAGAGATCTGGCCAATACAAATGGCATGTCCACCTGTGCCATTTTATTTCTCTCAAAGTTAATCAATTGTATAAAATGTTGAGTTATGCTATGGTCTTCAGGGTCGAAGAATCCATGGCAGCTGGAACAACACCCCACTTCTCCAGCATGCAGGGAAGTCCCCAGGCAGGTGAGCACTGAGCCTACTCCACACCACAGCACCCCACACACCGGGTCAGGGCTTCTGCATTAGAAAGAACGAGGGTGGGCGGCAGGACAAACGTGTACGCTGACTGCACTGTACATGGTGTTTTCTGGGTATCATGGTATGACACCCATTATACTTGGTGCTGAGATCTTCAGGAACAAACTGTAAATGTGGCGGATACTAAGAAGACCATATCGAAGATCTACCCTAGTGGATGAGATTTTGCTCATTCATTTATAACAATCCAATGGAGGCTATTATTCCCATTTTATAAACGTGGCAACTAGGAGAGAGGAAAAAGTGAGTAGGCACACTCTACTTGGGAGAAAGTAAAACAATGGCTTTAAATTGTCATATTTCAATGAAATATCAAGCTACAAATTTTTGGCAGTCAAAGTCCTAGAGCGTAAACTAAAACTTAATTTTTAATCTCTTAATTAAAAAA